>NC_135431.1:13197588-13418764 GCF_051991245.1 Festucalex cinctus
TTTTTTTTTTTTTTTTTAACGTGTATGTGTGCGTTGCAAATACGTGAAAATTTATACTCATTAATTCACCTAAAACCTAATAAAAATCCCATTACCCTTCACCTTAACCGGATGCTTCAGAGTCTCGCCAGAGTCGCGAGGTTCAGACGGTCAGGAAACCAGAGAAAAAGTCAGAAAAGATAAAAAGAAAAGAAAAATAAATCAAAGTAAAATCCAGCACCAACCAAACACTTCCTGCCTTCCACAAAAGAACAAAACTAATAAAAACTAACAGAACCACCCTGAAAACTAGGGGTGTTAAAAAAAATCGATTCGGCGATATATCGCGATACTACATCGCGCGATTCTCAAATTGATTCAATAATCGGCAGAATCGATTTTTTTTTTTTTTTTTTTTTTTTTTTTTTTAAGGATTCACACCTTGAGCATGGAAGAATGTTATATGAACGGAACATTAAGCCTTAATATTTTATTTTAATGCTGTTCAAACATGAAACAGATTACAACCTCTATAAGACTGAAATTTCAGATAAATAAATATTACATTTTCATATAAATCTTACACTCTACAAGCTTACTGATTAGTATTTTCTAAATTTGAATGAAAAAAATCGCAACAATCGACTTATAAATTCGTATCGGGATTAATCGGTATCGAATCGAATCGTGACCTGTGAATCGTGATACGAATCGAATCGTCAGGTACTAGGCAATTCACACCCCTACTGAAAACTAATCAAAACTAACTAAAATGAAAAATTCCAAAACTATAATAACCCTACTGCCATCTTACAAATAAATTGGTTTATATACTGTAGCATTTTTCTCAATATGCAAAAGCACAAATAAATTATTTGTACAATTTTTAGGACTCAACACAATTTCTCTTCATAACATTATGTGGCCCTTGCGTCCTTCTGATTTTCTGTATGTGGCCCTCAAATGAAAAAGTTTGGACACCCCTGAGATTGGGGGATTCATGCGTCAAGTGTCCCCTTCAACAAAACCGCATGACTAAGATTCGACAAATCCCGAGCATAGTGAGAAGCAGTTCAAAACTGTCTGACTCTGGTTGCTTAAGCCCCAACACATCCTTGACACTGTGCAGCCATGTATGTAAACGGAAGGCAGGAAACGGGATCTGCCAATTTTCGCTCTGCCCACACCACGCTGTGTTTTTGTATATGTCTATGTAACAAGTAGACAAGTCTATAGACTGGTCTTGAGCCAAAAAGTCCGTGAATACACATACAGTGGTTCCCTTGACTTTATTTTGTTCTGTGACCACGCTCATAACTGAATTTAGTCAAATAAATCAAATACATTTTCGCCACCGAAATGTCCACAACCCCCTCCCAAAAAAACACAATAGTATATGTATTTTTTAAAAACTGAATAGCGCTGTACTCAGTCTGGAAGGAAACATTCTAAAAAGTAGGAGTCGGGCGGCATGGCTCAGTGTTAGAGTGGTCATCTCCCATCTGTGAGGTTGTGGGTCCACTTTTCACCCCTGGTGACCATGTCAAAGTGTCCTTGAGCAAGATGCTGAACCAGTGGACCTGGCAGCATTAAAAAAATAAATAATAAAAAAAATAAAGAGATACTTTACTTATTTAGCCATTTTTGGCATCCAAACATTAATATTTTTCATATAATAAATTTGCTATTTTCATTGTTTTTCATGTACAATTATTACCTTTTAAAAACACATTTTGCAACTTGCTGTCAACTGAAAATGACATCACAAGGGCTCAGCTAACCAATCACAGCTCACCTGTTTTCTAGGTTTGGTCATGTGACATTCACAAGCTGAGCTGTGATTGGTTACCTGAGCCTTTGTGATGTCATTTTCAGTCGACAGCAAGTTGCAACATGTGTTTTTAAAGGTACTAATTGTACGTAAAAAATAATGAAAGTATCAAATTAATTATAGACAAAATATTAACTTTTTATTGCTATAATGGGCTAAATAAGTGAAATATCCCTTTAAAGTATGAGTCAGAATAGTGGGGTTTCCATCCACCTATTTTGATTCAAATTTTCAAGAACTGCAAAAAAGAAACTGAATGGAAACGTCTGAATAAAGTTTTTTAAAAAAGGCCCCAAATTCGCAAAAAACATATTTACGCTTGCAGGGGGGGGGGGGGGGGGGGGGGGTTATTTGGAAGTGTATTGACCAGATACTACATTACACGTACGTTTGTCGTTTGTAGTCTCAAAAAAATGGCGGATGATAAAGTAAGATATGTTTGGGGAGATGAAGAAACAATTCTTTTTAGAATTAAAGTAAAAAACATTAATGCAATTTTAGATCAGTAATCTGTCCATTTTGTGTCTCCTCTCACTATTCGCAAAAGAAGAACGGATGCAAACGGGCATAAGTCGCATGTTTTACGCGTTTTCACAAAATGTGCATAAAAACTTCAAAACATTTGGATGGAAACCTGACTGCAGTCATCAAAACACATGCGCACCCTCAGTGGGCGGCCATTTTGCTACTTGCTGCCCACTGAAAATGACATCACAGTTTCTCAGGTAATGACCAATCACGGCTCAACCTGAGTCCGGTCATGTGACGTTCGCAAGCTGAGCCGTGATTGGTCGTGAGCGGCTGTGATGTCGACAGCAAGTTTCAAAATGGCCGCCCCCTAAGATGGATGAAAACAGGTTGATTTTGTTGCTTAGTTCATATTCCACAAACATTAACCAGAACTCTGTGTTTAGACGAGTTAGACATGACATAAAATGGCATATAAGTGGACTTTCAGTGTTGTGATTCCAAAGTGAGCATCATGATGGTGTTCCATCACGTCCGACGGTGATGTATCTATTATGCAGTCACTGTGTATGGTTGGTTGGTTGGGAGGGGGGGGACCACCTTCTCATGCTTGAACACTGGGCCTCTTGTCACTGTGTCGAATTTTTAACCCAGAATGAAACATTCTATTTTCTTAACCTGGTTAAGTAATCATATTACCTAAGACTCCATAAAGGGGAACAAACAGTAGCGTAGAACCCGGGCTTCTTTTTATGTGCCTTGAGTGGCAGATTGGCTTTCATCAAAGAGCCCCGGCGAGTTATAGAGTCATTCCGCTGTGCCCGAGCATACGAAATTGATCCTCATATGCGCAACATATGGTGGAAAGCAATTTCCACCCGAGCATTTTAGTATTTCCTCCTAATTAATTTCGCATGTACGAGACAAGCGCGAGCGGCCTCCCAGAACCGAGGCACAAAAGCCAGCTTTGTTTCATTCGCTCGTCTGCGGTTTTCAAACTCGCCCGCGTTTTTTTTGACACACCGTATTAACACCGAAGGCAAGATTTTTGGGCAGGGAAGTCACCTTGCACTGGAGAGGGCCAAGGGTGAACTTTTATAACCAGTCAGTCGGGGGCATAAACAAAGATGGCAAGAACGCATAGCATGAGGTATGATTCCAATCCCAACTGGATTAATAGAGTTTTAGCTGTTTTCTGTACGAGCCATGCCATTAGTCAAAGAAATTGAAATAACAAAAAAATAGGCTTTTATTTGCTAATATTCTTAATAGGGATATTGGATATCACTTTTTTTCAGACTGCTTTCAGTATGAATACTCAGTGCTTGAGTATTCACAGATACCAATACTAAAGTACCGATACTTGTCGGTACTTTAGATGCATAAAATAATAAGTACCTATATTTTTATTTCTAGTCCCTAATAGTAGAACGACCACAAGAAATATCATCATTGTGAGTACCGATACCTTCAAATAAACCCGATACTGATACTTTGTATTGATACTCGAACATCCATATTGTGCAGGGGTTGGCGATATTTAAAAAAGATCACAATATTGTAAAAAAAATAATAAAATAAAATAAAATTTAAAAAAAGAGGTCATACTAAAAAAAGCACAATATTGCACTTTTGTGGATAACAGCAATGCATATAAACCACCTACAATCTCTAATTACAATATTGAGGCATTTACTTGCTAATGCAAGCACACATTGATCACTTCACAAGCAAATTAGGTTCCCCTTCATCTGACAACTAGCATAGATTTTAAACATAGAAGGTCAAAACATCCCTAATGAAAATTAAATTGCACTAATAAACTAGCCACTAGAGGGTGCTAGAACTGCACTAATGGAAAACAACCTGACTTTTTTTAAACAAATGTGGTCCCTTTAAATATTGTGAACATGACGACGACGATATTGTGGCAGTTTTAATATCATGATATCACGGTATTGCCCTTATTGTTACATCCCTACTAACTAGTGACTTAATAAAGTCATAAAAAAAAGAATTACTTCAACGACCGGCTTCGGAATGACTGTGTTAATGGGACACAATTTATCTGAACCAGCCATCTTTGTTGTTTACATTTGCCACAAATGCTTTGAGGTTGGAACCGGGACGAATATAGATAAATCTGACTTCCCACCTTCTTCGAATGCAGCGTTAGTTCGATCTTTCTTATTTTTTTTTTGTGATATTTGAGTAACTTTTGCACCTTTTGTCACACTTAATTTGACCACTTAATGCTAAAACAGCAACGATTTTTTGTAAATTTGATTTAAAAATTCCAGATTTTTGCAATTAATAATTTGCTCCCAATAACTTATAAATTTTTAAAATGTTTTAAGTGTCCCAAAGACGAATTTATACGTTTTTTTTTGTTTTAATGCTAGAGCATACAGAAGGCTTTGATTCAGCCTCTCAACTGCAAAGAATGGTTGCAGAAATGGTAGATATTACACAAATGGCCAGCAGGTGGCAGCAGAGCAAAGTAGCTCAACCAGGACCATGTTGAAAAAAAAGCTCAATTACTCAACAATTTTAAGTAGATTTGTGAGAATTGATGAAACTTAGCTATATTCTAATGTTAATTTCTGCAAAACGGAAACAGAAAATACTTTTTTTTTTCCTGATGAAAGAAGAGACTTTAATCTTTTTTTGATAGGTTCCGTGTTTTTATAGTAATAGAACAGTATATTCTTTGGGTCTTGCAAAATCAGTCCAAATCCAGTAAAACAGCCGGGAGCGAACGGGATTGCTTCTGTGAAAATGTCTGGGAGTGAATGAATTAAGCACTGAATAAAAAGCTCTGCTGTTCGTACGACTTCAAATTTTCGTGAGATTTGCTCGGTCACAGAGTAAGAAAAGTACCGTGATTCAGATCAAATGTTTGAGTAAACCACATTCTCGTACAATCTATGTTCCGTTCCCAGCAGGCTTCCTGGGTGGGTTGATTTCAACTTGAGGTAGTCTGTATCCGATACGACCACAACCCGACCTTGATCCGATCTGGTGTACTCGCGCCGTTAAGTTTCAGCCAACTTTGGTCTGCCTGGAGTTTCCACGGCGTGAACACACAAAACTACAAAGTCAAGGACCGGCTGTGAGACACAACAGTTTCTTGTTCTTACTTGTCGGCACGTCAAGTCAAAAGACTTCATCGGGCATTGGCGTCGACACATGAATAGTTGCCTTGATCAGATTAATCATTAAAGTCAGGAGATAGGAGCATATCTGGGCTTTGTTTTTAACCCAATCTCCTTGCTGTGACACCTTTGTTTGGATAGGGCGTCTGGGACCACCTGGATGAATGTAACTTTTGTTTGCCCAAACCACACATTTCTCCACTTGAAGGTCTCGTCTTCTCTTCTTCACCCATCCCACCTCCTTTTGACTGTCAGCTTTTTATCTCCAGTAGCTCTTCATGTTTTGTTTTGTTTTTTAGATGTTTAGATGTGATGCATAACTACAGAAGAAACTGTCCAGAGGTAGAAAGCACCGCAAACAAAACCCACCCCCAAAAATGGGGTGGTATTTTACCACGCAGATTCAGAAGTGAGATACAAGCAGGTGTTTACCGGAATGTCTGAAGTTGAAGGGAGATGGTGTGTTCTGATTAGAGCCTCGAAAAAGACTGCTGACACTCAATCAAAGGTCTTCATGTTCTTCCTGTCTCTTGTCTTCAAGATTTTCCCAGACGAAATTTCACCCATTTTTGTTTCCGTTTGCAGGGGATTTTGACTTATTTTGCAAGGCCCACAGAATACTGTGTTCTATTGCTATAAAAAAAAAACATGGAACCTACCAAAAGAAAGATTAGAGTCTCTTCTTTCATCAGGAAAAAATGTATATTTGTATCTATTTCCGTTTTGCAGCAATTAACATTAATATATAGCCTAATTTTCATCATTATTCAAAAACCTGTTGAAAACACTGGGGAAAAGAGCTTATTGCAACATGGCAGATCTCTTATACTCTGCTGCCACCTGCTGGCCGTTTTTCATAATAATTACCATTGCTTGAAGCGCCCTCTTCAGGTGCATCAATGCTTTCTGTATGCTCTAGCACAGTGGTGCCCAAGTCCGGTCCTTGAGAACCCCTATCCAGCCTGTTTACCATGTCTCCCTAATTCAGCACAGCTGAATCTAATGACGGCTAATCAGCAAGCTTGGCAAAAGCCTGATACTGATCACGAATCAGGTGTGTTAGTGGAGAGAAACATGGAAAACAGGCTGGATAGGGGCTCTCGAGGACCGAACTTGGGCACCCCTGCTCTAGCATTAAAAAAACAAACAAACAAAAAAAAAAACGTCATGGGGACCATGGCAACATTTAAAGTAGAACGTGTTCATACATTTATGGAACAAAACATATTCTTACACGTCGTTATTTATTGCTAATTAGGCCACGACATACTTAGTCTGTATTCATGCAACATCTAATGCAAAACTCAAAATATATCTGCTTCTGTACAACCTGTTTCTGATCTGGATTTCATGTTTTGGCAGGAATTTAAATGGAAAATCTCAGTATCTTTGTCCAATTTTGTCAGATCAAGTTTTTTTTGTGGTGGGATTTACGTCGGATCCTTTTGCATTTTGTTGTTTCATACTATAGAATTTCTTCATTGTAGCCTTGGCTGTTTTTACTAGTTTTGATTCGTCTATGTAAAGGTCAATGTACTTCCAAGTGACCCATATCTGATATTTATATTCATTTATTATTTATTTGAGTGTGAGTTTGTGCTCTTTAATTCACCATCACCTTAACTGGATACTTTAGAATCCCACCAGAGTCGTGAAGTTGTCAGGAGACCAGAGGAAGGATCAAAGGAAAGAAAGGTGAAACAAAGTGAAATGATATTTATATTCAAAATGCAATGCAGGCTGTCTATATAGTCTCAATGGTAGATATTGGAGGTATCAGATTAGAATGTGATTTGAAAAAATCCATCCTTCACGTATTTAATGGGGTATATGCCACGGAAGAGTCAGGACTGTTTTTGCACATCAGCTTTAGTTCCGGTTCGGTTTGCGACGTGTGGGCTGCGTCAAAATACTTGTGCTTCCGACTTTGCGCCCCTCGGTTGCGCGTTCGCAACCAGGACCGGAACCAAACTCACGGAAGTTGGAAGTCCCACCTCTTCCGTGGCATATACCCCATTTGCACTAGACAAATGTTTCCCAAAGAAGATAAACGATGTCACACTAAGTTCTACATTACAGTATCAGTGATTACGCTTGCGGGATGAAGAGCTCAAATGGTTTTGAAGTTCCCGAAGCCCTATTCTGTTTGCGGCATCAAAGCCTTTTTCCACGGCGGCAGAGGTACGAGAGCTTTTGTGGCATGCTTCATTTGTTGGGAGCATCGGGCGAAGCGACTCATTTCACCGTGCAGTCCTGCGATGATCTTGGGTTACACCCGCGACTCCCCGGTATTACAAGCCGATGACTGACGGGAAAAATGGGGTGAGCTCTTTTGTGGGGCTCAAACAAAAAACACTAATAAGAAGGAGACGGGAGAAAACCGATTGGACGACTGATCTCAATCTGCTCCTCCCTTATTGGGGAAATAATAGCTCTGAAAAGGAAGCCGTTTTAAAAGGGGCCTTTAATCAATTCTCTCTCTTTTGGCCAGATCGTATAAGTGCAATGCAGATAGGCTCTAATTTGTGTCCTCATGGTGTCCAGGCATCTCCCCAGCTAGCTCTCCTTCACACCACAACGGGCCTTGATGCCATGTGTGAGCGTCAAAGCTTCCAAGGCTCCCTGGTGGTAAAAATCGCATTGCCAAAATGACCTCTAAATGAAACACTACCCCCTTTTTAAAAGGTTCCATTCAAAAGCCATCGCTTCTTTTTTTTTTTTTTTAAGGCGCATAAGGTAGCAATTTCCCTCAAATATGGCGTGGCCCAATAACTGCAGAAGTAACTGACACCATGTCAGCGCGAATGAAACATTTATTTTTTTATTATTATTTTATGATGTGTATGTATGAGGCTCGAGCTAGATCAAACGTAATGAAATAGGGTTGTAAAGAGTAGCGTGATTGTTTGCAAACATGCACAACCTCAGGAGTTATATCGTTCTTCAAGTGGTCGGCCCCCGAAGCACTGAGGGAGTACATTGTTCATTCCAGAGCCCGTGCAAATCTGTTTTAAGTTCAAGAGAAGGAGGAACCCTTTAATTTAAACCCCCAAAATGAAGTCATTCATTCCCCGCTAAACTGCAGCGTGACCCATAAGGTTAGGTAAACAAATGTCCCTTGCATTACTGTCAAAGCGCTCCAGCGCTCGCTCTGCCGTCACGTCGGCTTCCACTATCCCGTTACAGCTTGCGCCGTGGGTAAGAAAATTCGTTGCGATTCCTCCCGGCGAGGGGGAAGTGAGTACCTGAGTCTTGTTCTCAGGAAGATTCACCCACAAGGGAGAAAAGCCGACTTGTTCCAGGGAGAGGATGGGACTGGGGCCTGCGGTGTGCCCAGCCCAGCGGGGCTCGCTCGGGCCTCCGACCAGCTTCGGCGGCTCCAACGCGGGCTGGAATGCGAGGAATCCTGCTGGGCTGAGGTTCGAACGCAGGGGTAAAAAAAACCTCACTTTGCTGCTCGCAGCTCATTTTTCCCTTTCCACTTTTTCGCGGTTGTGTTTGGCTACGGGAGGAATGTCAACTGTAAACCCTCCACTGCTGACAAAGACGTGCCGTTATGAAAGTGTTTAAGCGAGAGATCACCAAAACACGGTTTCCACCAGGTCTTTGGTTCGATGCGGTGTGCGCTTGTTTTTTAATTCTTCTATTGAGATGTACAATATCAACAGTGAATTATTTATTGGGAAAACTGGGCTTAAAAAAAGTAACACAATTAGTAATTTATTATCTAATTTAAACGAGTCAACCCAAAAAAAATCTTTACAGTATTATGTTCTATGAAGCCCCACTAGTTGAAACAATATTGTGTTTGCTTATCCATCTCAGGAGGCGGCCATTTTGCTCAGTACTCAGGTAATGGCCAATCACCGCTCAGCTTGTGAGCCCCAAAGTCAGAAAGCAGGTGAGCTGTGATTGGCTGTTACCTGAGCAACAGTGATGTCATATACAGTCGACAGCACGTGTCAATATGGCCACCCCCTGAGATGGATAAAAAAACGGGTGAAATTTGCTGTTTGCGTGAAACTAAACAGGCCCAGATTTTATAAGGGGTAAGAAACTTTGTGAGTACATTCAGGTAGTTTACTGTGCATTAAAAAAATAAAATAAATAAATTATACATAATATGCACATTTTCCACAGTTTGCTTTTAAGAAATGATATGCTGCTGACCCTGGATTGGTCGCTCTACCTATAAGTTTTTTGGTGCACCTTAATAAGTCTGTTTGATACTGAGCTTGGTTTAAATTAAAGTTTTAATTAATGTGAAGGGTCCAGATCTGGTACACGGGCCTGGAGTTCGACTATAGACTGGATTAGGGATGTCACTATAAGAGCAATATCGTGATATCGCGATATTAAAACTGCCACAATATCGTCGTCGTCATGTTCACAATATTTAACTCTTTCTCTCCCAGCCATTTTCACATAAACAATCCCGTTCACTCCCGGCTGTTTTACTGGATTTTGACTGATTTTGCAAGGCCCACAGAATATTGCGTTCTATTGCTATAAAAGCATGCAACCTATCAAAAGAAAGATTAAAGTCTCTTCTTTCATCAGGAAAAAAAGTATGTTTCTATCTGTTTCCGTTTTGCAGCAATTAGCATTAGAAGAGAGCTAAGTTTCATCAGTTTTCAAAAATCTATTCAAAATTGTAAGTAATTTAGCTTTTTTTCCACATGGCTCTGGTTGATCTCCTTTGCTCTGCTGCCACCTACTGGCCGTTTGTGTAATAACTAACATTTCTGCAACCGTTCTTTGCAGTTGAGAGGCTGCATCAAAGCCTTCTGTATGCTCTAGCATAAAAAAAAAACAAACAAACAAAAAAAACACGTATAAATACGTCTTTGGGACACTTAGACCATTTAAAAAAACGTATTTATACGTTATTGGGAGCAAATGAGTTAAAAGGAACACATTTGTTAAAAAAGTCAGGTTGATTTCCATTTGTGCAGTTATAGCACCTTCTAGTGACTACTTTATTAGTGCAATTTTATTTTTATTAGGGATGTTTTGGCCTTCTATGTTTAAAATTATGCCAATTGTCAGATGAAGGGGAACCTAATTTGCTTGTGAAGCGATCAGTGTGTGCTTGCATTACCAAGTAAGTGCCTCAATATTGTTATTAGAGATTGTAGGTGGTTTATATGCATTGCTGTTATGCACAAAAGCACAATATTGTGTTTTTTTTTTCTAGTATGAGCTCTCTTTTTTTACAATGTTGTGATCTTTTTTAAATATCGCGAACGCCCCCACAATATTGTGCTAATTATCGTGTCGTGACCTTCATATCGTGATGTTTGGATATCGTTACATCCCTAGACTGGACTCTCCACGATGGAAAGCCAGGTTTCGATGCACGTAAACAAACGATCTGGATCCTGACTGGCATGTATCTTAAAAAAATAAAACATCTGTTTCAGGATGGCCGATCGAGCAGCACTACCAGCAGCAGCTTGGCCACCGAAAAGAATAATTCCCTAGATATGCCTAATGTGACACTAATTGCTTCTTAGCCTGTCAGAGGACAAGAGAGAGAAGAAACAGAAAGACAGAGGATGAGGGTAAAAGGGGCTGGCGAGGCGGGGGTGGGGGGCTTCTCGGTGCTGACTGAGGCTAGTAATGACTGCCAATGGAATGTCTACACCCATAATCCCCTCTGTCACCGCTGACAGATCCTCTTGACCTGTGAACTCTCCATGTAAGGAAGGGAAAGACAGGAAGTCACAACTTAATGAAATGACCTGGTAGTTAGTCGTCCGTGTGGCCGTCAGGGCGGGTGGCGGGTGACGGTCGCTCACTAAACGCTCTGGTGGGCGCAGAATGTCAAAACAAGGAAAGAAAAACAAGAATAGTTGTAGCAGTGTCAATGTTTGTCTGTTTCTATACGTGCCCCGTGATTGACTGGCCGCCGGTCTTTTCTTGACTTTCCCAAAGTTAGCTTAGGTAGGTGTCAGCATTTTGTGAAAATTGATGGATTGAATAATCTTCATTTCAAAGATTTTCTCCTGGTTTTAGAATCTTTTCAGGAAAGGTTCTTTGAAGTCCAGACCTCTGTTATTTTATCACTTCCCAAAATTGGATTATGTGTTAAAAGCTCTTTTCACACTGCCCATCAAAGTTGGCTTTTCTACCGCGTCACTGTTTTGTATAAAAGGTACAAGAAGCAATGGGAGGGTTGAAGTTCAGATGTGAATTTCCTGCCTTTGAAAGTGCTGTCAGAGGTAACTGATGCGGCTGATAGAAAGTTGAGACTCCTCTCATCCACTTTGTCAAAAGCAATTGTTTTATATGTTACACCAGAAGCTGGATCATACATGCATTTTGGAAATGTCAATCCCTATTTTTGGTCGAAATAATTACACAAAAATTCTAAAAATATCCCCATTTATTATGTTATTACAACGTAATCTGAAATTTTTTAACAAAAAATGAGTGCAAAATATTTTCATCAAGTCTTGAGTAAAAGCTAAAGATCCGACGTAAGTGGCCGTCAGGGTGCCCTCTTGTGGACAAAATAAAAAACAAAAGTTAATTTCAGTGAAAAACTGCAGATTGGACCCCCTAATGCAGGGGTGTCAAACTCATATTAGCTAAGGGGCCGCATGGAGGAAAATATATTACCAAGTGGGCCGGATCGGTAAAATAATGGTACAGTATATAACTTTTGCCGTCAATTATACGCAGATTTTCGCTATTTGTGGGCTAGCCCTAAATTATGGAGCTCAACTGTAATCACACTGTTCCAAAAAATAACATTAATGTAAATCTAACGCGGCAACACTGCCTGTATGTTTTCTGGATGTGTTAAATCTTCCTGTTTTGCATATATATATTGTTCCCAGAATGCATTGTGTGGCACAGTTAACGCATTCACTCGCCGCCATTTTCACTGAAGCAACCCCCTTCGCTCCCTCCTGTTTTCCTGGATTTTGACTGATTTTGAAAGGCCCACAGTATATTGCGGTGTATTGTTACAAAAACATGGAACCTACCAAATGAAAGATTAGAGTTTCTTCTTTCATCAGGAAAAAAAAAATATTTCTATCAGTTTCCGTTTTTCAGCAATTAGCATTAGAATATAGCTAAGTTTTATCATGATTCACAAATATGTTTAAAACTGTGGGGGAAACAGCCTGTTGCAACAGGGCCCTGGTTGATCTCTTATACTCTGCTGCCACCTGCTAGCTGTTTTTTGTACTAACTACCATTGCTTCAAGCATTCTCTTAAGTTCAGAGGCTGCATCAAAGCCTTCTGTATGCTCTATCGTAAAAAACACACACACACACAAAAAAACATAAATACGTCTTTGGAACGCTGTTAATATTTAAAATAGAACGTAGGAAAAAAAAAAAAAGACCAGCATTTGGACCCCAATTACTGATCCAGAACTGGTTTCCTGATGCTAAAGTCCAAGAAAGGCTACGTTATCTTCATGTGTATACTTACCAATGCGGAAATGAAAATAAAATATTTTGATACTTTCCTATTCTTAGTTCAACACATTTTATGTAAGTATCTTCCGACCAATGTGTGTTAGCACGCGTGTGTGTTAAAGGCACACAGCAATCTACATTTTATCTGGCGAGCCAGATCTGAAGACGTCTGCCAAAGCTGTCAAAGGTTTGTCATCGATTCTCCTCGCCTTGTCATCGCGCTTATCTGATTGCTCCGTGTTTCTGGCTGTAGGTTTTTTCTCTTCCCTCGTGGTAACAAGTCAGATTCCTAAAGCACGTACATCCTGCTGTCTTGCTGATTATTATTTTTTATACATGTTTTTATGCATGTTCTGTCTTGTAGTTGAGTAATGTGAAGGGGGTTCGTACATCTAACGCTGCTGTAGTGTCGTGTTTGTGAATAGAACTGAAAATGACGAGTTCTGAGAATTTTTTGTTTGTGTCCATTTTGATCGATTTGTTTAACAGTTGTATTTTACAAGAGAAGTATTCTATTAAAGGCTCAAAGAATACTATTAGAACAGTCTTTGATTCTAAATATACTTTCTACTAATATACTAATATACTCTAATATACTTTCGATTTTACATTAATTCCAACATTTTACTCTTAACTCATTTGCTCCCAAAAAGGTATAAATACGTTCTATTTTAAATGTTTTAAATGTCCCAAAGACGGAATTATACGTCTTCCATCAATCCTTTTTCTGAACCACTTGCTCCTCACTAGGGTTGTGGGGGGTGCTGGAGCCTATCCCAGCTGGCTATGGGCAGTAGGCAGGGGACACCCTGGGCTGGTTGGCAGCCAATCGCAGGGCACACAGAGACAACCAACCACTCACACTCACAAGCACACCGCACAGCGCCCAATTAACCTGCCATGCATGTTTTGGGAATGTGGGAGGAGACCGGAGTACCCGGAGAAGACCCACGCAGGCACGGGGAGAACATACAAACTCCACCCAGGAAGGCCGGAGCCCGGACTCGATCTTGCGTCCTCAGTATTGGGAGGCGGACGTGCTAGCCAGGTGCCGCCCAATTATAACTCTTTTTAATTTTTTTTTAATTTTATTTTATTTTATTTTTTTATGCTAGAGCATACAGAAGGCTTTGACGCAGCCTTTCAACTGCAGTGAACGGGTAAAAAACATATAGCAGTAAATGGCCAGCAGGTGATAGCAGAGTATAAGAGAGCATAAGATGTTGAAAACAAGCTCTTTCCCCACAATTCTAAACAGATTTGTGAATAATGATGAAATTTAGCTATATTCAAATGCTTTTTTTTTTTGTGTGTGTTTTAAATGGAAATAGATAGACATACTTTTTTTTCCTGATTAAAGAAAAGACTAATCTTTGTTTTGGTAGGTTCCATGGTTTTTTTTTTTTTTTTTTTTTTTTTTTTTTTTTTTTTTTTTTTTTTAGAGCAAAAGAACATAATATTCTGTGGGCCTTGCAAAATCAGTCAAAATCCAGTGAAACAGCTGGGAGCAAATTGGGTTGCTTCAGTGAAAATGGCTGGGAGTCAATGAGTTAGATATCTGTTACAGGTTTTGAGGAAAAAAGTAGAAGTAGAAATGTAGAAAAATGTGATTCATCGAGATTAATTATGGAAAATTGTGCGATTCTACTAAAAAATTTTAATCGTTTGACAGCACTAATATAAATATGTATACACATCAAATTGTGCATCAAATTGAATCGAAGTGTCCCACTTGGAAATATATCGAGATTATCGAATTGTCTTTCAGTACAAGCAAAAGTAGAAAAATGTGATGAATCGTGATTAATTATGGAAAATTGTGTGATTAAATAGTTAAAACTTTAATTGGTTGACAGCACAAATAGAAATATGTATACACATCGAATTGTGCATCAAATTGAATTGAATTGTTCCACTTTGAAATATATCGTGATTGTTATTGAATCGTCTTTTATTGGAGCGATATATCTTAAAGGGTTCATTCAAAGTTAAGACTGCTGCGTGCGAGTGAATTATGGTTCCGCTGAAGCCTTTGAATTATGGCGAACAGGAGGAAGAGGAGGGCTCTTCGCGCTGACAGCAACCTGAGTAGGAAAAACTCCCAAATGCGACCAGTCCATTCGCCGAAACACACTCGGGAAAACAAGCATTGCAGGCATTCCTGCCTAATTGTCCATCGCTCTTCTTCCAAAGAGGGGCGGGTGGGGAAGACGTGCTAGGCCAGATTGAAAAGCAGCTCGGGTTAGGATTGGGCGCAAGGGCACGGCATCCGTCCCCAACCGCCTCCTCGGGGCTATTTAAAGGTACAGTAGGCTGTATTTTCCGCCGCATAGCCAGGCACCCACCCTTCTGCCGGGCTCCATATTGGAACCAGATGCTGCTGGATGCGAGGCCCTGCTAATTTAAGCGGACGGGGGCAGATGGAAGCAACTCTGCTCGCGTACAACCCCCTGTTGGCGTGAAAAATACCGAGCATGGGGCTACTGCAACGAGAAATGCACGGTCGTCGACAACCACGGTGCTTTGTTTATGATACTGTAAATGTATACGCACCAAGAAAATAATCACGTTCCAATAATAAGGTCAACAATGGCCATTTATCTGGCAGCCTGCGGCGGTGCTAAGCTCGCAACCCTATCCCCATCGTAAGTTACGGCGACACCTAGCAACCTGAACAGCTATTGTGCCGCCCCTCGCTGTGCACATGTGCGCTTATATGTGCACGTTTGCATAGGAAATAGAACCCTATGCTATAGAGGTCAGACACATAAGGTCGACTTTGACACTGATATAGCACAACTTGTGCAGGTGTGCCCAATATTGTGTCCCGTGCAAGGTTATTTAGATTACTAATGAAAATACTAAAACCAAAATTAAAAAAGCAATTTTTTTTAAAGAAATAAAATAAAAACGAAAATGCGTTTTAAAAAATGAAAACTGAAACTACATTTTTTTTTTTTTACAAAACTAACTCATTCAAACCCAAAAACATGTAAATACGTTTTTAATGCTTTGTCCTTCATTCCCAAAAACGTATTTATACGTTTTTTTTTTTTTGTTTGTTTTTTTTTATGTAAGAGCATACAGAAGGCTTTGATGCAGGCTCTGATATGAAGAGGTGGCTTAAAGAAATTGTAGTTATTACAAAAAAACGACCAGCAGGTGGCAGCAGTGTATAGGAGATCAGCCAGGAGCATGTTGCAATACAAGCTCTTTTTGTGAATGTGAATGAATATTGATGAAACGTAACTGTATTCTAATGCTAATTGCTGCAAAATGGAAACAGATACAAATATATTTTTTTCCTGATGAAAGACGAGACTCTAATCTTTCTTTTGGTAGGTTCCAAATTTTTATAGTAATCGAACACAATTTTCTGGTGGGCCTTACAAAATCAGTCCAAATCCAGCGAAGAGAGTTCCTTCACTAAAAATAGCTGCCGGGAGAAAATGAGACAAATATAGCAAAAATGTCCTTAAAATGAAAAATTCCAAAATTATAATAACTCTGGTCCCGTGATACAAAGAAAACCCTCAGTAAAGAGTCCACAACGTTACTAACTGACAGCCAGAGCTCGTGTCTCCTCCCGAGGGAGCATCTGGTCAATGTACATCTGCGGAGCTGCGAAGAGAGAAAACTTGCGCATGGGCCAAGAAATTTCCTCTTTGATAGCGTTTTGTTTGTTTAGCTGGACTCGCTTGACCCGCGTTGACCCCCTCCTCCTGGAGCTCAGCGGTCCGCAGCCAAGCCGACGAGCGCTCTGCCCCGCGCTGACATCCGTAGGCCAGCGTTGTGAAATTTTTTACACTGACGCCTTGTTCCGCCCCTATTAAATGCCGTCGGAATGTTTAATTATGGGCATGGCTGTTTTGTCCACCAGAGACAAATGATATTAAATCTACAAGCTGAGCTGAGACGTCCCTTCCAATGATCATCAAACTTTGACAATTTGACACTGTGATTACAGTAGATGGTCCAAGCTAACGTTTTTTTTCATCAATATCCCAGTAGGAGTTAGTTCAAGTACGACGTGTTCATTTCCTGGTGCCTTAGTGGTGGGGCAGTCACGACTTTATGAAGCTGAAATATGGATCTCCTCAACGTGACATATTCGTCATACACAAGATGGTCATTATCAATATAATGATCAATATATGACTTTGTGGACATTAGCAATGTCAGTAAGGCGGTAGGGCCTGACCATTATAGATTTTTTTTTAAGCAGATTCCGATATTTGGCAGAATAAAACTTGAAAATCAATTAATCATCTAGTTAATTAGAAAAACAAAACAAAAAAAATCAGTATGAATTCAATCGCGTTATTTTTTTTGTCCTTTCAATGATGAAAATATGAATTATAGAAAAAAACATTTGACTCTTTGACCATATTTTTTTCTTTATTTGTTTGATTTTACAACAATTTGTTTTGTGGAGGTAATGTAACACAATGTTCCCTCATTTTCCACTCGGGTTAGGTTCCAAAAAAAATACCCACAATAAATGAAGTAGTTAGCTTTATGTTTTACATTAATTCTCAATGTTTTAAGGCTCTAAAACCCCTCACCACAGTTTATACACTTTTTCATCGAGACATTTACTTTTTCTTACATTTATCTCGTTTAAACGTTCAATAAATGTTTAAACCTTCACAAATTAGATGGATAAAAATAAATAAATAAATAAAACATGCAAGACTGTGAAAAGTGACATTATAGCCAGGGAACACTGTAAAAAACAAACAAACAAAAAAAACAACAACAATTGTTAACAATGTATTGTAAAACTTTTGATGACATTAAAGTACAAAAATAAATGAAAGGCACATTTAGTATCAATAATTTGTTGAATAAAAATACAGCCAAACCTCAGTTTTTGTAGTTTTTGTATGATTTCATTTTTGATTATTTTTCATCAAAATTTTGTCGTATTTCATTGATCTGGTTGGTTTTAATACAACCCCCCCCCCAGTTTTCATATTATTTAATTTTTTATGATAATTTTTCATCAAAATTTGTGCCAGTTTTCATTCATTTGCTTGGTTTAAATACAAAAAACAAAGACAAAAACGTGTCACTTGTTTATGTGTATTTTAATAGCATTTGTGACCATGCGCCAACTCACTGATTCTGAAAAAATGAGCAGTTCATCCCGAAGTGCAACTTCCATGCGCCCGTGCATTAAAGAACACACACACTCACACAACACAAAGGGAAAGAGAAGGGGTTTTAAGGGTTTGCTTTGTTATCACCGAGGTGCCCCTTGGCCGTGATTAAGCGTTGTTTTCACTATCCCTCTGGTGTCCTAAAGCTTAGCGAGATGTGTCGCAGCTATGGCAGGAATGCTTCAGCGGCGAGGCCAAGAGAGGGTCACGGCCAGGATGTAAACATCAACATTTTCTTTCTTTAAAAGGATTTTAGCAGTGGGGGGGATTTGGGGGGTTGGGGGCAAAGCCAGGACCCCCCTGATCCCTAACTCCGCACCTGGCCCAGGGCGCGGGCCGCGGACCAGCTTACCTGCCACCTTAATCCTCATTTGAGAACCATTTGCGGGGCAAAAAACTGACCTTAGATCAGCATCTTAGCGCGAGACGGGCTTAGTGTTGCGGCGGCGTGTAGGGATTGAGAGAAGGGATTTAGCCTAAGATTGCTATCACGGCAGACAGGAGAAGTTTTTTTTTGTTTTTTTTTCTTCAACGCCCTTTTTGGAATTGCGCCATGAGCACAATCCTCGGACAATAGACCCTTTGTGCACGTCAGCTAAAGTCTGATCAATCCTGTGACATGGCTAAATTCGCCATCATTCCCAAATACGGTTTGTAGCAGTAATTTCCCGCATATTTCTGCTTCACTATTCACAAAGTCACTTTAATGTGTTTTTTCCTGCACAACCTATTTGTATGCCACAAGATTTTTAAATAAAATAAATGATTTCCAGTTCAAACCATTTTTTTATTACACCCCTAATATACATATACCACAAGCTAACACTTGTAATTGCAATTTCAAACTTGTCTTACAACATATACCCTAAAATTAAATGGCTTACAAATGATTTTATTTAGAAAAAGAAATGCAGCTGAAGTGTAATGATAATGGACCTGTAACAAAAAAAACAAAAAAAATACTACTTTCCTAATACCCATTTTATGATGTTTTAGACCAGGGGTGTCCAAATTTATTCATTTGAGGGCCACATATAGAAAATGAGAAGGAGACAAGGGCCACATAAGAAGAGAAATTGTGTTTAGTCCTAAAAATTGTACAAATAATTTATTTGTATTTAGAAAAATGCTACAATATATAACTAATTTATTTGTAATATGCCAGTAGGGTTATTATAGTTTTGGAATTTTTCATTTTAGTTTTTATTTCGTTTTGAGTTTTGTTTTTTAAATTTAGTTAGTTTTAATTAGTTTTGAGGGTGGTTCTGTTAGTTTTCTTTTTATTAGTTTCAGGTATTTAATAAATGTTTAGTTTTAGTTTAGTTTTAGTTAGTTTCAGTATTAGTTTTAGTTTTAAAAAAATGTGTATTGTGCGCAATATTTAAAAAGAACATCTTGGGAGCGACGTTATCTGAATGTGCTTTTCTATTGGCTGCTAGATGACGTCACTTCTGTGACGTACTTTCAAACGTCATTATTCAGGTTGATATCAAAATAAATGTACTAAAAATCACACAAAAGACTAAAAGGACATTTTTGCTATAATTATGGTTAGTTGTAGTTAGTTTTGTAAACATAAAATGTAGTTTCAGTTAGTTTTTGTTTTTTAAAAAGCATTTTTGTTTTTATTTTATTTTGTTAATAAAATTGTTTTTTGAACTTCAGTTTTAGTGATTTCGTTAGTTTTAGTTAACTAAAATGACCTTTAATGGCACCTGTGTTTTTCGACACCCTCTCTTCTTCTTACTATGACCATCTTCAAACATTTTTGTTTCTGTTCATTTATTTTAACTGAGTCAAATGCCATTTTTAGCATATGCCGCGGGCCATGAAAAATGGACGGCGGGCCGCAAATGGCCCCCGTGCCGTAATTTGGATACCATAGTTTTAGCCTCAGTGAGACGTAGATTCTGTAATTTTTTGAAAAATTCCTTGCATATTCACATTTCACTATTAAGTCTTTATATAGGAAAGCTTAGGCCAGGCAAAATTTTGCTATTCGTCTCAGGGCACATTTCCAACCCCCCTCAAATTGTGAGGGTTCACTGTATACACGCTTCCTTTTTCGGTTTTATTTCTCTGCCTTTGCGAGTGAACCAACATCTCTCGTAGCAGCTCTGTGGAAATGGTTTGAATTAGCCCCACCGTTCCCCCCCCCTGAGACCATCCAGTAATGATGCAAATTTAGGGGCTTTCTGACAAGGCCTTGACACTTGATATTGTTGGTCAACTCCCCGCTCCGTGTTGGTTTTACCAATCCATAAATACTGGATCCGAGGGGACTTGTAGGAGCGAAAAAGGAAAATGGGAAAAAGGGGAGGAAAACATACAGATTGGTCTAGTCTTGGCTTTTCTTCAAAAGTGTGGCCCGAGGACTGCAGGTGGTCTGCAAGCAACAATTAATGGTCCGTCGGGAAAATTTAACTCTGTATTTTAAATGAATCATTTGAAATGTGAGTTAGTTTTAAAATAATTGTGATAAGATGTACTGTGGCCCTTCCTGTTCTATTCTAGATCAAACCAAAAAGAAAAATGTATCAAATTTCCTTACAGAAAGTGAAAATGATCAAATATTCCTTTACAAATTCAAAACAGTGACTAGCAGCAGCAACTATACATTTACACAAGTAAATGAGATTTAAAATAAGGACGCATATAGAAGTTTTTCTACCCTGTCAAAATCTGAGTTGCACTGTTGTAGCTCTCTGTTACAGACTGCAGCCCCCTCTACTGTTTGCACTGCTGAACCCAAAAAAAAAAAAAGTGGCCACAGCTGGAACTGGAAGCGGTCCGAGCTAATTGTGGGAATGCTGAAGCATTCCCACATATGTTATTGTGATTTTCATTCTCCACAATTCCCATATAATACTAACATTTACATTGTTCAACTTTCAACTATCTTCAAAAATTAACGCCTCTACATAGTCTGATTCCACATTATTTACAGTATTTGCACAATTTAACATTTAATATCAACTTTTCCCCATTCATTTTCAATGGGACAGTCATTGAACTTTTTCCAAGTATCCGTTTCCACGCCCACTTCCATATATATAACTTATCATCATTACCAGGTGTCTGATACTGCTTGCTGGCACAATTGATAAAGAGCATACAGAAGGCTCCAGTCACCAGGAGGTCATAATTTATCTCTCAATGTGCTTTTAGGATTCCCACGCAATTTCTCCAGAAATTGCACTTAGTCTGGTCCTTTCTCGTTATTGTTCACACTGTCGTGTCAGAAAACACTTTAACGGCTACATTTCGCTCTCTCCCGCAGCATGGGATGTGGGCCTTTTGATCTAGTCAGTTGTACAAGTCAACCATTATAGCAGCAATCCTGTTAGCAATAGCATTTTGTTTTGCCAATTCTATTCATATTTTCTTTAGCGAGAGTTTGTTTGGGTCCCATCTTAGCCCAGCGCGACATAAGTAGCATGTAATTTGTCCGTTGCTCGTGAGTGTAAAAAGACACCATTACATGTCCGGGCGACTCATCGGCCATGTTTTCTTTCCCCTCGCCTGTTTTTGGGCTTTGACGTGTGTCGTAATGACTTCTTTGTGACAGACGAGTGAAAACCGGGCGCCCGGCTGCCGCCCATGACTGATGTCTTTGACTTCCTGCGTGAGCCTGAAAAGGCCTCTGTGTGGTCCCGTTCGCTTGACGCCGCGCAGATTGGGAAATTTGATAGTCGCCGATACTTAGCTGATTGTTGACGTTAGCAACGGTTGTGCTACCACGTGTGTGGATGTGTGTGTGAATGGCAATGGCTGCCCGTGAGCTGTAGCTCGGGGGTCCGCAAATTAATTTGAAATCAAAATTAAGTCGTAGCATTCAAAACGTCCATACGTGCAGTACATATAAACTCATTTGCTCCCAAAAACGTATAAATATGTTCTATTTTAAATGTTCTAAGTGTCCCAGAGACATATTTATACGTTTTTTAACGTTGTTGTTTTTTTTTTTATACTAAAACATACAAAAGGCTTTGATGCAGCCTCCCAACTGCAAAGAACGGTTGAAGAAATGGTCGTTATTACACAAACAGCCAGCAGGTGGCAGCAGAGTAAAGGAGATCAACCAGGACCATGTTGAAAAAAAGTTTAATTACTCCAAATTCTAAAGATTTGTGAATAACGATGAAACTTAGCTATAGTCTAATGCTAATTGCTGCAAAATGGAAGCAGATAGAAATATACTTTTTTTTCTGATGAAAGAAGAAACTGTAATTTTTCTATTGGTATGATCCATGTTTTTATAGCAATAGAACACATATTCTGTGGGCCTTGGAAAATCAGTCAAAATCCAGTAAAACAGTCGGGAGTGAAGGGGATTGCTTCTGTGAAAATGGCTGCTAGTGAATGCGTTAAAATGGACAGAATTGTTATTTTTTTAATAAAAAAAAAAAGCACTTTGTAATATAATACCATGCAGTAATATCACGTATAAATTGAATGAAAGCAGTTAAACAATTTCTATCTGTTCAATATGCATGTGATAAGACAGCCATGCGTATACTGTATACAGTTAGTGTACATAGAGGCAGTCTCAGCTCCTCAGTAGGACATATTAATATTAGTCATTCTTCATAGAGGATAAAGAATATATCCTTGATACATTTTATTTTGCATAACAGTGCAACTTTTTTTCTCGAAAGTAGTCAACTTTCTGTGATAGTTACACATGGTAGTCATGTTAGTTGGTGTTAGGATTATGAGAGTCCTTGGAAAAATTTCTACCCCAAGGAGTCCTTGGACCCCAAAAATTTGCGAACCCTTGGGAGTAAGGTATCTACAGCTGTGAGGTAACCTACAATTTATGTGTAATCCGAGTTGTAGCCAGGTGAAGGGTCACTTATTGAACTTGAATTCCACGCTCCCAACCTAACACCGCCCGCCTCCTGTGGGGTTTGTTTGTTTTCTCTCTCAAGCTCTCCCAGCTTTCTCTCTCTCTTTCTCGCTCCCTCACACACTCAGACGTGTTTACGCAGCATATAACAACACTGCCGTGTGTGTGTGTGTGTGTGTGTGGGGGGGGGGGGGGGGGGGGGTGATTGGGGGTGTGAGACCTCAACAAATGTTTTAAAGTGTGTGCACATAAATACATACTTTACGTGATTGATGTCACAATGTAATAGAGTGCAACTTTCAAATTGCAAAGGCTCTGCTTTATTTTGATCAAGCCTACCAGACTTATGTATTTATTTATGTATTTATCTATATATATATTTATTTATTTTAATTAGTTTTATTTTACTTTTGTAAGTTCATCTTATTTTTTTTATTTTTATTTTTTTTAATAATTGGATTATTTTTTTAAATAGTCTCCACATCTCCGTTGTCACGTCTTCAAAACAGGTCTGCTTGATCTTGGAAAAGTGGGTAGGGTGAGTAGGGAGGTTTCTTTAGCAAATGGCAAGGAACTGTCAGATGCTCAGGTCTTTGTGAGAAAGTATGTTGCCACGGTGAAGCAGCCCTGAGTTATCCTGCCACAGATGAAGGAGAAATCAGTGACACCAGTCCTGGAACTTTTCTGACACACTTCAAATGTACGTGCATGCCTGTACTTTGTTTTCTGCACATATGCCATGACTATGCACATTAGCATCTTGCTTTCTAATCATAAGCAGAGTCGCACCAGCTCGGGGGTACTTTCACATTGCACCACACTGCCATCTGCTGGTTCACTGCCTCGTCACGTGAGTTGATATTCTTTGAGATGAAAAAACAAAACAAAACAGAAATAAGTCTTATTTAGGGCATAATTAGCAGTAATCACTCCCCAAGTAATTAGCCATATTGATGAAACGCGCATCGTTTGCACATTTGAAACAATTTGTTCTGGATCTTTCACTCTGAAATCACAATACATATTTAATATTCATTCGTAGGCAATTAATTGAATACATATGATTGTTAAATACGTTAGGTAATGTAAGTAATAACAGAAGCAATCTATGCATATTAATGTTCAATAAAATAAACGAAATATGAATATAAATAGTAAAGTTAACTATAGATAAATAAAAAATAGATTTCTGGAATCTTTAGACGACACTTGAGGACTATTAATTAAATTACAAATTTAAAGTATTAATGAAATAGTTGAATTTTAAAACAAGGTTTTAATTGAATTATTGCTTCTAAATTAGCCAAAAAAGACCATTTATTATTATTTTTTAAATATCCAATGCCATAATAAATAAATAACCAGTTCCCATATTACTTTTTCCACCCCCCACCCCCCCTTTTTTTTTTTTAAATCCACCATTTTAATAAATTAAGTCCATTACTTACATGCATCCAATAATCGTACTCGGCAGTAATAACAAATAAGAAAACAAAAATCTCCATAAATACAGGGGCTGGCTTTTCCTGTTAGTATGACTACAATTGCACCGACCCCCATCATCCACGTGGTAGCGCTGTTGCGCTGCACTATCCATGCTGGCAGTGTTTTATTTGGGGTTCACTCAGGGGACATAGCAGCCAGTTAACTGGCAGAGACCTCTTGTCCTTCCCTGAGGTTCATGCATTAGTGAGATGAGATTTCCTTTTAATGTCTGCTGCCCTCTGAGCCAGTCTTGGCTTCTTGTGAGGCAGAATAATAATTAACAAAGTGTACAAATGAAAGGTTTCAGTGTTACATTGGAGATCGGCACAACTCATAATTGATTTCACACTCCAAAGTTTAATGAAAGAACGTATACGACTGGATGATAAAATGATACTAAGGAAATGAATCCCGACAGAAGGTGGCTATTAGCTAAAGCTCGGACTCACACTAAAGATCCGCATTCGCTATTCGTATTGACGTTAGCCTCGAATGAAGCAACCAACTCAAATGGTTACTCAATGTACTCTTTTCGAAAAACACGGCATAGCCCAACAAATGACAAATCCAATTGGAGCAAAGATGGTAACGTAGTGCACTTACATTGCACTTTATCTTGATCACTTATTGGAGGTATTGGAGTGTAGCCTACATGAACACATGGATAGCTTAACGTTTTTCTTTTAAAATAACTTACGTTAACCTTAAGAAGCCACCGTTGTATCCCGGCTAATGGCAGAACGAAGTTTTTGTTTTGTTTTTTGTTTTGCTTTTTGATCACATTTTTCCATCCATCTCTGTTGCTACTAGCCTAATCCTAGCTAGCGCTAAGCTAGTTTGTCTCTCTACGGAAGCGTAGCGCTGCCAATGTGGAGTAAACATTTTTGGCTGGCGAGTATGTTCGAACATACTTGCAAATATGTTCGAACATACTTGCAAATATGTTCGAACGTATTTGCGAGTATGTTCGAACATATTTCAATACGTTCGAACATAGTCGCAAATACGTTCGAACATACTTGCAAATATGTTCGAACGTATTGAAATATGTTCGAACGTATTGAAATATGTTCGAACGTATTGAAATATGTTCGAACATACTCGCAAATACGTTCGAACATAGTCGCAAATACGTTCGAACATAGTCGCAAATACGTTCGAACATACTCGCAAATACGTTCGAACATACTCGCAAATATATTCGAACATACTCGATTACTGCGGTACTCAAGTGCGCAAGCGTAATACCCCATTGCATTATGGGGTGAAAAATGACGAACCTAAATGATGCACGGCAGACATAATAAATCGTAAAAGTTACGAATGAACACTGTTTTTTGTCTACTTAATTTTCGAATGAATTGGTAATGTGGCCCAAATGCCTAAAAAATGGAGTCTTGTTTTCACTCGCGTATGCGCAAATAATACCCCGTGGCATTATGGGAAGGTATGCTAACTTTGTAGCATGTAGCCTACAAGTACGTTCGAACGTTTCCAAGTATGTTCAAACATATTTGCGACTATGTTCGAATGTATTTGCGAGTATGTTCGAACATATTATAATACGTTCGAACATATTTGCAAGTATGTTCGAACATATTTGCAAGTATGTTCGAACATATTTGCGAGTATGTTCGAACACACTCGGCAGCCAAAAATGTTTACTCCGCATTGGCAACTCTATGCTTCCGTATTAGCCAGCCAAACACTCCCATAAATTCTTCAGGGCTTCCGCTGAAATGAACCTCATAGTTCGCTTTTACACATGCGCACTCAAGACGTAGATACGTCTCATGTACAAACACGTAAGGCCATCTGAACATCTGATGAAAGTCCAACCTGGTGTTCGATTTTGCAACTCAATTCAGGTTGGGTGTTTTACGCAAGTTAAAAATGTGCTTAAATTTAACGGACGATCAGATTTAACTGACCTACGTCTTAGTCCGTTAAATCCAGGTTGCACTGTAGTAAACAACCTGCCGAGTATGTTTCAGTTACTTTTACACAAAATAAACAGTACGGCTGCGCCGACTGGTGTTGTCATAATGTGATGTGTAGTGATGATGTAATGTTTTTGGGTGGACAAAATCATACCCAACTGTCAAGTTGCCGTAAGTGAATCAGCGAAAAGTCTGTGAGGTTTCTCCTCCAGGAGACGAGGAAAGACTTTACCCGTCAGTCAGATATCAGAGTTGGGACTTCTCTGCCAAGCCAAGCGAGTTGCCAACGGGCTAAGTCACGGCCGCCGCATCCTCCCTCCGAGGCTCCCTCGTTACCCGCTCGGATAGAAAGGCACAAATGAAAGAAGACTGGCCTTCGTAACATCTGCGCCTCAGACTCCCCCGGGACCAGCCCCGACTCCCTCAGACAGACGGACGGAGGCGAGACTGCGGAGCGGCCTCGCTCCGTGGAAGGGCCGCGTTCGTCCCGCGAGGCTTCCCGAGCGCGACGGCGTGACGGACATGAAAGAGCCGAGACCGAGCGTGACTCATTCAGGGTGTAAAACCACCGTCGTGTCATCTCCTCGGCGTATTCTCAACCCTAATAAGCGTGTGAGTCATCGTGAGGCCCATTTTCAAAATGCTTTCGCACGCCATCAGGAACCAAACTTGAAACCTGTCAGTAAAGATGTGACAACTCGCCCGAGTCCCTTTCTTGTCATCTCTTTTGTTTTTTTGGGGAAATGACAGAGAATATCCTGGGGACCTCGACGGTGGCGGCTCATGTTTTATTTAAGCAGAAAAGTTAAAGACCTTCAGGCGCATTTTAGACTCCAGTGAGTCACTGGAGTTATTTCAAGTGTAGTCGGGGAGAAAAATAAAAAGGCCGAAAGTCAAGTCCAACACATTTGACGCTCTGTCACTCACAAATGAGCTATAACATGTATAACATGCCGAATACCAGAGGTGGAATTTGTCAAAATTTTGCTGGTCCATCATTCGGCATTCGTCAACCTTCCGTCATCGTCAGTCCGTCAATATTTCAAGCCAAACCGTTGAGCCGTTAGTTGTTGATTGCGCAGCAAAATAAGTATCCGTCCATCCATCGTTCGTCAATCGAAAAAACGGGGCGATCGTCGTCGATAGTGATGCAATGCCACCTCTGCCTAATACTTAAACAGTGTTAACTTGAGACAATAATCAACAATTTGGCTGAAAATAAACAAATTAACATTTCAAAAGTTCAGACAGAGTTGCCTTTCCTGAATAAATAAAGGTTAAATAAAATGTTAAAAAAAAAAAAAAAGAGAGAGAGAGAGAGAGAACGTTTTGGTGGGATGATGTAACGGATGAATGGCATCTCCATTAATTCCATTGAGAAATGGTGATTTGAGATGCAAGTATTATGAGTTACAAGTGTGGTAATTGAACGAATTAAACTCGTATCTCAAGGCACCAACTACAGCTCTTTATTCTCTCTCTCTCTCTCTCTCTCTCTCTCTCTCTCTCTCTCTGTCCCTCTCCCACCCTCTCTCCACCTCCGATTACCCTCTCTCTCTCTCGTTCAGGCTCTCTCTCCAACTACCTCTCTCTCTCTCTTTCTCTCTCTCTCTCTCTCTTTCTCTCTCTCTCTCTCTCTGTCCCTCTCCTCTCTCTCTCTCTCTCTCTCTCTCTCTCTCTCTCTCTCTCTCTCTCTCTCTCTCTGTCCCTCTCTCTCATTCACCCTTCCTCTTTCTGTCCCTCTCCCACCCTCTCTCCACCTCCGATTACCCGCCCCTCTCTCTCTCTCGTTCAGGCTCTCTCCAACTCTCTCTCTCTCTCACTCTCTCTCTTTCTCTCTCTCTCTCTCTCTCTCTTTCTCTCTCTCTCTCTCTCTCTCTCTCTCTCTCTCCCTCTCTCACCCCCTCTCTCTCTCTCTCGTTCAGGCTCTCTCCAACTCTCTCTCTCTCTCACTCTCTCTCTTTCTCTCTCTCTCTCTCTCTCTCTCTTCTCTCTCTCTCTCTCTCTCTCTCTCTCTCTCTCTCTCTCTCTCTCTCTCCCTCTCTCACCCTCTCTCTCTCTCTCTGTCCCTCTCTTACCCCCTCTCTCTCTCTCATTCAGGCTCTCTCCAACTACGTCTCTCTCTCTCTCTCTCTCTCTCTCTCTCTCTCTCTCTCTCCGTTCCTCTTTCTGTCCCTCTCCCACCCTCTCCCCACCTCCGATTACCCCCTCTCTCTCTCTCGTTCAGGCTCTCTCCAACTACTCTCTCTCTCTCTCTTTCTCTCTCTCTCTCTCTCTCTGTTCATGGCTCCTCCAGTCTTTCCAAATCAGTCATTCAGTCTGTGAAGCTCGCTCGCGTCCACTCTCCCGCCCCCTCACACACTCACTCCCTCTCTCTCACACACAAACCCAGGACTCGCTGCCGCCGTTAATGCGGGGCTCCGCGGCACACTGGCAGCGACCATGCTGTTGGGATCTGTGGGAAAATAATAGTACAAATAATAAGGAACACTGTCATTTTTTAGGGGGGGGGCGGGGGTGTGGGGGCTCTCCAAAGGAACGAGGAGACAGACTTCTGACTTCTCTTTTTTTTTTTTTTTCCCTTCACGCGTGGTGGACTAGATGGCAGGGGCTCAGCCAGGAGTCCACGCGCTGCAGCTCAAGCCGGTGTCCGTGCCCGAGAGCCTCAGACGGGGCAACAAATTCATGAAATGGGACGATGTGAGTCATCAGCGGACATGATCTTCCCTTTTGTTTGTGCATGCAGCCAATATGTTGTTATTGTTGCACAATTATGACAGGATGCTCTCCCAGCAGAGAATGGATGTGACAGCGCGTCGCGCGCGCACATGCTTTGTTTACACGCCATGTAGTAGGCTATATAGTAGGCGCGCGGGCATGAGGATGTTGTTGAAATTGAACTTGAATGAATTTCTATGATGACTTGACTAATCATCATCATCATCATTATTATTATCATGCCCCCTTACCGCCTCCCTCTCTGAGATCCCCCTTTGTTATCATTGCCTGGCTTCAGACAAATGACCTTGATTAAAATTGATTGCATGCTGCCATCCGAGTGGCCTGTCAAAAGCATCCACGGTGTAGTAGTGGCCCCATCCAGCAAATAGCCACATCCCGCGCTCAGCTGCTGCATCTAGTAGACAGCAGGCAGCCGCTTATTCCACTTGATCAAATGTGTGTGTGGGTTCTATCGTCCAGTCACTGCCATTTTTTATTTTTATTTGGATGGCGCCAAACTCAGGATGTATATAACATTAGTTAAGTATAATGCACAATTCCCCTATACCACTAAGGTGACTCATGCATTGTGATGTCATTCAAGCACCCTAAATCAGCAAATTACTGTTTTACGGGACCCAACAGTTCAATTGATCGCTTGTTATTTACTCAACTGCAGCGAGTACCGGGCAGAGACGCGATGACATGACAGTCGAGCCAATGTGTTCACAGAAGAGACAAATGGTTTAGAGGAGATATGAGACAGGTGCCAATTCTCGTTTGTGTTGTTTCTTTCTTTATGAGTAGGCGATTATAATTTCCTTAGTCGATTCGACTTCGATTTGATTTTGATTTTTTTCTGATTCTATTCACTTCGTTTCATTCCAATATTAATTATGGAAAATCACTTCTTAAATATCAAGGAGATGATAAAAACGCCACAAACATTCAATTCCAAATTACGCTTTGCATAAACAGTAATTCATTAAGATTTAGTTTATTCATGAAAGGAACACGTGTTATCACTAAAGTGTTAGACAAACATTGACATCAGCAAGAATAAGATGAAAATATGTTCGTAATTCTAATTAAATAATTTTAAATATTAAAAAGATTCTGAATTCTCTTAAAGTTAAATAAGTCAGTTCATAAATGTACAAGAATAGTTTTAAATTCATGTGAACATTAAATTTCAAGAGAACAATGAGACGCCAAAAAATCGGCCATTAAAATTATATTTTATGAATTTATGGGAAAAGGAGATTTTAAAATAATCGATTTGTGGTTTTATGAATCAATATTAGGCTCAAAAATGAAAATCGAGTCCATATCGATTATTCGATTTTTTTAAAACTCAATTCTAATTATAAGACCACGTACCAAATCAACTTGGTTATCCCAAAGATTGTTCCAGTGTATTTTCCCGAGTGGAACAAATGAGGCGTTTATTTGTATGGTTATTTTGGCTCTGACTCTCATGAATGGTGTTTTGTCGAGATGGCCGCGAGGTGTTTTCCCCCAACCTTTAAATGTTTGTGTACTGACCGTTTGTGGCTGTGGGCCTTTCTCCAGAACAAAATGCCCGCCTGGTTCTTTTCCCTGTGAAAATACAACACCCTGGGAAAGATGAGCTCAGATACCTTCTCTTGTTGAATTTCCCATGCACTTCCTCCTTCCTCTTTCCTCCCGCTGTGTGGCTTTATGGAAAGAACCCAGAGACGAGCAGACAGATGGACAGACGGACAGAATGCTAAAGCTCCGGGGAGACAAATCGAATTTGGTGCTATTGTGGTTTTCGATGCAACTCTTGAGCATCTCTTAACAGGAAATTGGACAAGCAGATAATTGCAGCTCATCCAATTGGGTCGGTTTGCGTGCTCCCCATACACAGTAGTGCTTTGAGATGCAAGTGACTCAAGTTTTTTTTTTTTTTAAGAGAGAACGAGAGCGAGAGAGCAAGAGAGAGTGAAATACACTTTGTATTCAAAACAACCTCATAACTTTCCGCTAGATTAATGCTAACATTTAATAGGGGAACTCCACTGACTAGCTAATAAATGGTGTTAATGGTGTTATAACCCTTTAATCAAAAGATATTTAGACACATATAGAAGGGTAATATAACCATACTCACCGGCGTACTGTATTTTCGTTATCCTCTGCAAAGAGCAACTAATATTAGCGCTTTACTGAGGACCTGAGAGAGATTAAAAACATATATTTTTTTAAAAAATTAGTGAGGGCAGAACTAATTAATGGCATCTACATTCATTTTAATGGGGAAATACAATTTGTGATTGTTCTGAGTTGTGATCATGATCACAGAATGAATAGAACTTGTATCTCAAGGCACCGCTGGAGTTGTGAAGTGTACTAAAAAAATAAAAAATAGAATTTGCACTTTCTTCAAAACAAAAGATTGTCATTAACTGCATTCCTTTTTTCCACAAAAGAAAATCATTTTGTTCTCTTACTTCATCCAATTTGAAATCGTTTTCCAACATTTTCACGGTTCTGTGCATAAGGAGATCTTAACACTTGTTTCATTTCATTTATGGCGCTCGCTTTGCCATCTAGCAGCAGAGCGTCTTGGTTTAAGTGAGAGTGGCACACAGGCAGGCGTCCAAAAGCAGTCGTCTTAAAGAAGAGTGGCAGATGTTGGCATGCAGATGATGTTGGGTCACTGTCATCACATCTTTTCCTTGGTATTATAAAGAAGCTGTGCTAGTGTTGTGCAGTCTACTCTAATGCTGGGTGAATAAAGGATGTCATCAGACTCTGCGGGAGGTGTAGAAATCCCATTAACGTGGGGGAATATGCCTTTTTCATACATAACACAAATATGCCCAGATATCTATCTATCTATCTATCTATCTGTCTATCTGTCTGTCTGTCTGTCTGTCTGGCTAGATCGCATAGCACATCTAGCTAGCTATCTGGCTAGATAGCATAACGCATCTAGCTAGCTAGCTGGCTAGATAGTAGGGGTGTTAAAAAAAATCGATTCGGGGATATATCGCGATACTACATCGCGCGATTCTCGAATCGATTCAATTAAAAAAAAATCGTTTTTTTTTTGTTTGTTTGTTTTTTTGTTTTTTTTGTTTTTTTTTTAAGAGCTCAGAATTGTTCATTCGGTAGTCTTACCGATTCAACGTCTTATCATCATTGCCTTTTTTTTTTTTTTTTGTGTGTGTGAATCGATTTTTAAACTTCCATTTTTAATGGAAAAATATTCAACAAAACGTCTGACTTCGGGTTAGGATTCACACCTTGAGCATGGAAGAATGTTATATGAACGGAACATTAAGCCTTAATATTTTATTTTAATGCTGTTCAAACATGAAACAGATTACAACCTCTATAAGACTGAAATTTCAGATAAATAAATAATACATTTTCATATAAATCTTACACTCTACAAGCTTACTGATTAGTATTTTCTAAATTTGAATGGAAAAAAATCGCAACAATCGACTTATAAATTCGTATCGGGATTAATCGGTATCGAATCGAATCGTGACCTGTGATACGAATCGAATCGTCAGGTACTAGGCAATTCACACCCCTACTAGATAGCATAGCGCATCTAGCTAGCTAGCTAGCTAGTGCTCTAGCTATCGAGCTTTGCTATCTAGCTATGTTTGCCAGCTAGCTACAAATAAGCATGACATCATCAAGAAAGCTGACAGAGCCATAAACACTTTACACAAAAAAATTGATACCCACGTGTGGACTGACCAAATAGTATAGATAAAAAAAAATACCAGTACTACCATTAATAATAATAATAATAATAATAATAATAATAATAATAATAATCCTCCTCATCATAATAAACTACTACTAATGATTATGATAAGCTGGCTTTGGGCAGTAGGCTGGGTTGCCTACACCCTGAACTGGTTGCTAGCTAATCGCTGGGCACACGGAGACGAACCATCCACACTCACAAGCACACCTAGGGACAATTTAGAGTGCCCATTTAACCTGCCATGCATGTCTTTGGAATGTGGGAGGAGACCAGGGGTACCCGGAGAAAACCCACGCAGGCACGGGAGTAACACACAAACTCCACCCGGGAAGGCCAAAGCCCGGACTCAATCTTACGCCGTCAGCACTGGGAGGCGGACGTGCTATCCAGTCATCCACCATGCCGCCATTTTTCATTAATTAAAATATTTTGAATTGAAAAAATAAATCTTGAAAATGCATTTTTACAACTAAATCAATCGATGCCTGTAAGTCTCTCCTGTTTAGCAAAGACACCAAACCACCTTTACCGCTGCCATATGAGAACTTCCCATTAATCTATTTTAGCATGGCTTTTTTAGCAGCCACTAGCCAACAAATAGCGATCCTAATCCACCATGCTGTATTCCAGTATATATTTGTTTTATAAGTGAGAAATGTGTGGGTGGGTTCACATGGATCAAATAGTGCACTAAAATTTAACAAAACAGAACAATAATAATGATTGATCAATTTGGCTGTAGTCTTAAAACAATAACCTGAATAGCCGTAAATGGGTATCGGCTGCAAAATATTTGTGCTTGAGCGCACACGTACAGTTACATATGTGGTGTGCATGCCGCCGCATTGTTGTCAACTTAAGTCTCTCATCTGTCAAGATTGTGCAGTCATGCGACTCAGCCTTTACCATCCTTCCGCTAGTCCCCGCCGTTGCTGTATCGGGATCGGCAAGCGGGGGGGTTGCCATAGCGCCGCAACTCCGCCTCGTCGTCTTATTGAGGTTTGAGCTGGAAAGCTAATGGAATAGCGTGTCCTTCGACCCTTTTAATGTCAAAGCCTTTGATAGCGTCCCTCCCGCACCAGATGGGGTCTCGCCCGAATACGTCGCGGAACAGATGCAGGCAATTAGCATTATCGTCAAACGCCGTGATAGAGACCTCATTAGAAGCTTTTTTTTCTCCTTTGAACATTTTCCTCGTGAATGCGGCGATGCCCTCGCTGAACTTGAGGATGCAGTGCACAGGTGAACTGCGCGCTCTGTGTCTCTTTTTATAAATGCGTCCAATAATACCCAGCATGCCTGAGGGTCAGAACTGTGAGTTTCCACAAGGCTTGGAGTCAACTGAGGTGGAAAAAAAAATAGAATAACGCTAGCAGAGCAGGCACACACCACCACGAGACCTGAAGCGAAATTTAATTTTGGGGCCCTATAGTTATGCAGATAATATAAAGTCTATTAATTGCTCTTGGGAGCCCTCTAGTGACCTTTTCTACATGTTTCTACGTTTCATCTCACCGTGTTTCTCAACCCCAGTCCTCGAGTACCCTTATCCAGCCTGTTTTCCTGGTCTCCTTCCGCCTGCACAGCTGAAGATTGTTATCAGGCTTCATGCAGAGCTTGCTATTAGCTGATCGTTTGAAACACCTGTGTTGGCTGTTGGAGACATGGAAAACAGGCTGGATAGGGGTTCTCGAAGACCAGGGTTGAGAACCACTAATCGAGAATACTTCTTACTATTTGGTTTGTTTGGTCCAATAGGAAGGCCTAGTGCAGTCCTGTTCAGTTCAGCTCAACTCACGCTTGTCACCTTTATTTTAAATGGACTCAGGTGTGATTACTCTGCTAGCACGTTTTATTTAGTCCAGTGTGAATGTTTTCATCCAAACCCTAGAGCAGTTCGGTTCAGTTCAATGTCTAAATGCTTGTCCCTTTTGGTTTGGTTGATAATGAGTTCTGGTACGTTTGCGCTGCCTTTGAGTTTCGTTTGATGAAACGGGAACGGGGGCATCCGAACCCTTGCTGTGTAACTAACAAACTGTCTTGGTCTATTTGTAAGTGAATTCAGATGTTGTTTCTGGTTTGTGCACAAAACAAGTAGACCCCTTCCTCTTGAAAGTGATGGTCTCACTCAGTCCCCTTCCAAGTGAACTGAAGTGCTATTTCTTGAAGCTCTTTGCGCATTTTGATGTTCAGGTCATTTGAAAGGAACTCTGCTAGCATGGTCCATTTGGTCAACTGTGAATGCTTTCACTGTGATAAGTGGACCCAGACCTCTTCAGCAACCGGTCTTGGTCCACTTGGAAGTGAGACCTGGTTCGGCTTGATTAAAAAGAGATGCAAGTGTAAGCTGTTTTCAAATGTTGGTGTCTCTAAAATGACTTCGTCCTGTAATCAAGTTAAACAATAGTGTCTTTTAATCTGTTTTCAGATCAAAACAGTCTGCTGTAAACCATTTAAGTATACATTCTTACATCTTTTGGTTGTCATTGCTTCTAGGACTCCACCACTGTGAGCCCCGTGACGGTAACCGTCGACCCCAAAGGCTACTTCCTGTACTGGACTGATCAGAACAAGGTGAGGCTACTGCTTTATGATCTCGGTTATATACTGTACCCTTTGGGGAACATATTTGTCATTCTGCAGTCTGAGTGTCTGGCTTGTTATTTTCCCTTAGCACTTGGAGTGCAAGCGAACTCAAGTGCAAATGCAATGTAGACATAATCCCCAAAGTAGAAAACCTGTCTGTGAGAGGTTGCCAGTTAAAGCATTTACACCCGATTCCTGAGGGAGGTAAAGGGCTAACTGTAGAACAGAACAAAGCTGTGACATTCTCTTACAAAGAATTCAAATATTTGATTCAGGCATTAACCCGACACCCGTGAGATGTTAGCATTGTCTATTGTTCCTCTCAGACTCTCCAAACCTGCTCTGTATTGTGAGCAGACGTGTATTTAGCACAGTGTGCACTCACCGGCTAAATAGCAGGATGGACTCACCATGCTATTGCTGTTTGTATGTGTGTGTGTGTGTGTGTGTGTGCCGCACTATTAAATAGCCTTCATTGATTTTATGTTGGCCCACATGAGGGCATCTCGAGACGTGCGCGGGTCTGCTGACGCGACTCAACCACCGCTTAGCGCTAATTTGAATTAGCGCCCCGTGCAAAGGTAGTCTCTGATGATTGTTTGGCGGGTAACTTTAGATGTGTAAACCTTGAAGAGAGAAGGACTTTCATTAACTCATTCAGTGCCATTGACGGCTATACACGTCAAAGTAGGGCTGTACAATTAATCGAAATTCAATTATGATTTCAATTATTACACTCCACAATTACAAAATCAGCATAATCACAAACTAAAAAGATTATTGAGTTGTTTAAATGTATACATTTGCACCTTTTTTTTTAAATTTTAAAATAACTAATTTGATAAATTTTGTTTCATCCAAAAGGAACTTGCATAAATATAGTGTTTCAAATCATTTTATTTGTCTTACTATTTTTCTTTATTTGTTTTTTATGTTTAAAAATTGTCTTGTTTTGTACCAAAAAAATATATATATATTGCTCTACAACACAGTGCATATGCTGCACTCCAACTTTCACGTTTTTGCCAACACAAATAAATATATATTATTATAAATTCTGTTTGGTCCAAAACTTAACTATAGTGTTTCTGTTTTTTTTTAATTTGGTCCTAATATTTTTAAACGCTTAAACATTTTCTTGTTTTGTGCCGAAACATAAATAACCGTTTGAGTAATCGTGATTTCAACTATTGCCAAAATAATCCTAATTATTATTTTTTCCCATAATCGAGCAGCCCTACGTCAAAGATCCATTTTTACTGGGCTGGCAGTGAATGAGTTAAACACCACCTGAGGGAGCTTTACATTCTGTTTACACATGCTACATGCGCTAAAGGTCACTTGTATTGTATACATCATGGTGTACAAACACAAAAAGATCAGTTTGATGCATTGCTCAAGACGAGTAGAAGAGTTTTGCTAATATTTGTCAAGATCAGGCATTTCATTTAGAAAATAGTCCAATTTGCAGTTATTGTATGATTTTTTTAATTACTTGTGCCTTTTCTGGGAATGACTTTCCTCGGGCTTCTGATTTGCTCACATGGCCTACAGCTATTGTGCATCGTGTTGAATCGTACCCATTTCAAGCCTGATTTTAGGTTGCCAAATAGCACAGTTGCTGATCGGAGAAATTCTGGTGGGAGTGGTGAGGAAGCTCCAATTGTGAATGGTAAAATGGACTGCTTTTTATACTGTACAGCGCTTTTACCGTATTTTCTGCTCTATAAGGCGCACCTAAAAGCCTGAAATTTTTTCAAAAACTGACCATGCGCCTTATAATCCAGTGCGCCTTATATATGGATCGATATTGAGCCGCAACAGGTCTCGCTGTCAAGACGCTATCGGTGACCCTGCACGATCGGTGACGCGCATGTGCAGAAGATCCCGCCATCTTGGATCGCCAGCTAATCCTCATACTTTACCTCAGAGAAAATAATAAAACAGCTGTTTATTTATTTTGGGAGTGAATGGAGTTGTCAGAAAGCTGGTTTGTAATTATTAATAAAGTTTGACTGACCTATCTGACTGTTTTGTTGACATTCCCTTTAGCGCAGCACCATCTAATGGATGCATAACATAACCCCAGCCTCTACTGTAGCGCCTTATATACGGAAAAAGTTTAAAAATATGTCATTCATTGAATGTGCGCCTTATAATGCGGTGGGCCTTATAGTGCGGAAAATACGGTAACTACATCATATGGTGCCCAAAGCGCTTTACAATGTCTCACATTCACCCATTCACACACACATTCACATACCAGTAGTCGGCTGCTGCCATGCAAGGCGCTGCCAGGTCCTCTGGGAGCAAATCGTTGTTCAATGTCTTGCTCAAGGACACTTCGACATGATGGGGATCGAGGATCGAACCCACAACCTCACAGATGGGAGACAACCACTCTATCACTGAGCCATGCCACCCCGGTGTACACTTGTGTACAATATTTCAGTGTAGTGCATTTTTGAAGATAGTTTTTTTTTTTTTTCATGCTTATGATTCGCTGACGGCCAAAAGCTGTTGAGTGTACGCTGTACAAAACGAGACTTTTTGAGCCAAATTTCAAGTCGTCAAATGTTTTTTGAATGAGCATTTTCTTACTACTTGACTTACTACAGGTTTTTTATTGGCTGACAGCCTAAAGCTGTTAATCATACTTCTAAAATTAAGCCCGTTTGAAGCCCTATTTCAGGTCAGCCAAGGTTTCCCCCAGTGCTTTATAGGCCTGTCTTATCTTATAACTTATATTTATAAATATATTCCAAGATTTATTTTCATTCAATGGTGTCATAGCTAATGCTGCGTTTCTGTTGTTCGAATCTTTGCGTGTGTGGTCTCCTCTTCACTCTCCTGGCTCTGACGTTGGTCTTTAAAACTGGTAGCAAGTGCATCCCAGGCAAAGCTCTATTTTGACATGCACTGTATATTCGCCGTGCAGTTCTGCGAACGTCACCCTTGTGTTTATAGAGCCATCATGTGTTCTCACCCCACATCTGTTGAGCAGGCAGTCTTAAACAAGGAGCAACGCCGCCTACGTCCAGTTGTTATGTGCCCGTCAGGGGGACTGGCGTGATGGCCTGCAGAGTAAAAACATTCTTGGGATTCCTTGAGGAACTGCAGCACATTTGGCGTCAACTCGCCTGAATGTTTGTCCACAGATTTGACTTTATGTACTAATTTTGTCTGACTCAAGCATATGTCCCTAATGAATTGTCCAGTGAGGATATACCAGTGCCCGCACATTCCTCCAACATCAGACTAAGAACAGGTGCTTCTTTAGGAGTTTAAAAATAATTGTCGCTGCTGTCGTTACTGTGGGGTTGAGAGGCCTGCGAAGTGGACTGACTGCGTAAAATTAACAACCCTTTTGCTTTAGTTGCCATGCGACCGCTCTCACGCCACCTTTTTAAATGTCACATTCTCTTTCGGCTGCAGCTCGTCTCCCAGAAAATGCCGCTCATTCTGAGAGCGATATCATTGGAACGAGTGTTTTTGCTTTGTTCCCCCGAACGGGCAAATAAAAGGTTAAAAAGGCTCTCAAGTGAGGTAACCATGTGTCAACGTTGCCAATTCCCCCGAATAAGCACTCCAGGTATTGAGTATGAGTTATATACAGAGGTGACAGGGAGTCAGACTACCTCCGTTCCACGCCGTGCCCCTCCGGTCTCTGCAGAATTTGCTCGAGTGTTCTCCCGAGCGCAGCAATTTTCCTTGATCACCGAGCTTGTTGCCCCTCCTTCTCCGTCAGCACTCTGGGAGAAGAGAGGCGCAACAGCATAAATCCACAGCCAATCTAAAGGAAAGTGAATTGTGACCTAAACCGAGTTATAGCCTGGCACACTGTGGCCCTTTTTCATCATTTGCAACAGAGAGGGCGCCTGAGAGAGACTGAAAATAGTGAGGGAAAAGTCACAGGTTCCCACTTTAAGCCACATTTTCACCAAGCAACACACTTGGGTTCTGTTTAGTATGCAAATCTTTTGTGTTTGCATTATACAAAGGCATGAAAAGAACAAAAAAAAAGACTTCCCCTTTTCTGGCTTGCCACCAGAAGAATCCTGAGGCATGCCCTAGTTCTGTCCCAAGGCCTCCTTCTGGTTGTAGTTGCCCGTGAGGCATCTATAAAGCATCTGAGATAGACAGTTGCTGTGGTTTAAGACTTCTAATACTGATTTTTCAGTCTCCGTTGGAACCATATTTAGGTCTTTTTTGGTTCTAGTTCTGAACATCAGTCAGAAACCAGAGACGCTCTCCAGTGGAGCACTACTTAGACCCAGATTTCAAGTCTTTTTAGTCTTCTTGGTCTTAGATCTGAACACCAATCAGTGACTGGACTCCTCTGCCACCAAGTCCTTAAGGATATTCATCATGTTGTGGTGGGTTCATTTTGTGTCTGCTTCTTAACGAGACCCACGTAAAAAAAAAGAATGATAAGCACTGGTTTGTGGGACAAAACCTGGACTCCACTGGTACCCTAAGGAAATAAACACCTGCTAAGACACTATAGCATGTTGGACACCTTCCAGACAGCACTATGACTCATTGAAGTCTTTCTAACTGGGCATCTGAAGGGTAGTTACAACCTAGAGAGTGTCCACAGAACCCCTGGATGAGATGTCAGTTGTCAGGAGGTAGTGTTGTACAACAGTTCCCAAGATCAGTCTTGGTGTCGACACCGGTCTCGAGGCCGCTTTTTAAGGGTCTCTGTCTTGTCTCGGAATTGAACACATTTTCACTCAGTCTTGTCTCTGTCTCGGGCAGGGTGGACTCTGGATTTTTTTTGTAATCAAGGCCTTCCAAGTGTCACCAGGAATGCCATGTCCACTGCACAGAGCTCTCTCAAACAAGTGCAAGTGTTTTGGTGATTAAACACAGTCTTGGTCTTGTCTCGGTCTTGATACCCTCTAGTCTCGATAATATCTTGGTGTCATTTGGTACATACTTGACTACAGCACTAGATTGTTGATGTTTGGCGTCTTTGTGGTGACAGTGAAGTCTCTAAGGAAGATCCTTTGCAACTGATTAAATGACTGTGTGGGTCTGGGGCAACCTCTGCAACCTCTGCATCCTCCCTAGCAACTACATAGGCATTACCTAACCTCTGGTGGTGCAACAAATGGTAGAGCCTCACTTGCCTGGAAACACAAACCAGATCTGCTGACCCAACCTGAGCCATACCACATGATTGTAATGTGGGTTTTGAGAAGTGATGTCAAAGCTAAATCCTTCGTTTTTATGAACCGTTTGTAGAAGTGTGACAAAGGTCTTTAAATCATTGTACTGTGTTGTCAGCTGAAGTTATTCCAACCTACATACCACAAGTACAGAACATTCAGAAATTAATGTTCAAACATTAATTTCAGATTTATGCCTTGTAGTTGTGTGGCCAGGCACTTATTGCTATTGACCTTATATGTCTGGGGACTGTAACTTTTTATATAGGTTATTTATTGGCCAGCCACTTAAGTGTTATGCTAGCCAGGCCAGTGTTCTTACAGAGACTGCTTAGATTTTCTTGCCGCTTTCATCAGTCAGCTTGCGCACTCTGAAAGGGCACAAAACTAGAGAGTATAAAATGTTGACCTGATGCGTTATTAAGTAGATGTGTCACGCGAGTCCCAAGCAGAAAAACAGGATTGGCCTCTTTGCCAAAAAAAGCGAGGGGGATTAGTACCTCTTGGCTGACTTCAGAGAGTTTTGTTTGCGCTTGACTCGCTCATCTTTAACTCTGAATTTCGATTAGGACTTTTTCTGCTTTTGAGCGCCGCACTTCTCGTCTCCGGGTAAACAACTACAAACACTTGAGCAGGGGAGCACAGCCGAACATGAAAAGTAACATAGGAGAGTAGGAGGAGAAACATGGCTTGGTCGTTTCCTCTCTTAAATGGATAGTAGCTTCACGTCCAGAGTCAATTCTAAAGACTTTTCGTAGCATTCAGCAATAAAGGAGGCATATAATGCATTATTTTTTTTTTACAATTTACAACCGTTTCCTACTGTCAAAATTAAAGGTCTTGTTTTGAAGGAAAATGATTACAGACAATAAGTCCTATGGAGTAAAATATCACGATTCATGTGGAGAGCTCAGTGTGATCAGCCCGTTCTAAAGTGCTGCGTCTGGTTGCCTGGCTAGAATCTGCCAGAGGAGTAAAGAGGGTGATTAAGTGTCTCATTGTCTCGTGGGCACAGGTATTTATAACGCCAATGCTGGCCCATTTCTGGCCCGCTTATTAAAGTAAAGATGATCTGTCGTCTTGATTCATGCCGTCAAAGCGGACAATTTAGTCACGCAATGCAACGTACTGCGCTGATCTATTAGAGTTTTTCTTCCAGTCGCTTGTGGAGGCTCAAAAAGTACTTTGAAAACTTGAAATCCCGCTTTGTATACGGTCATTCCTAACTTTAACCCAAAAGATTTGGCATTGGCGCCATAGTTGACATTGCTGCAAAAGGCAGCTAATATGAGTGTGGTGCAGAGCAATCATCGCTTGAGCTGTGGCCAACACGTTTTCAGGCCTGTCGCCACCCAGGAAGTGGGACTTATTCCCCCCAAAACCACCGGCCTTGTCCGACCTTCCTGCGGTGGGAAGAAGCTCTAACGAGGCCACAAGTTCCCGCTGTGAAAAAAACACCTTTTAGATCCTCTCAGTGGGCCGCGCTTGTCCGGAATGGGCTTCACTCTCCAGGAAATCTTGATTGACTCCCTATGATACTTTTTCATTTATAGCCTCACTTGCTCTGCCAACTTGCCGTTTGTCCTACATTGCTATTACCACCAAGCACGAGTGAGAGGCAGTTAATTGATAATTTAACAACGAAGATAGCTAGTTCACTTGTTGATTTTACAGTTGAACTACATCACCAAGGTTCATGAGGAGGTTTGTTGGTCAGTTCATTATTTACCTGGTGAGGTCACCAGGTCGGAAATTCCTTAGTAAGTTTGTTTACTGTTTATGTTTGTTAGTTTGTTCAATAATTAGGTAGCTAATTAGCTTATTAGTAAGTTTGTTTATTTGTTAGCTAGCTAGGTAGCTTAGTAGTGAGCTAGTTAGTAAGATTTGTAATAAGTGTGTTAACTAATCAGTTAGCTAGAGAGGTAGTTAGGTATTTTTGTTAAGTTTGTTAGTGACTTCAGTAGGTTGTTGGTTTGTTTGTCAGGTAGATATGTAGTTAACTTGTTAGCAACTTTGTTAGTTCATTAGTTAGCTAGCATGTTAGCTTGGTAATTATGTTGTTTGGTAAGAGTCTTAGTTACCTTTTTAGTTAGCTAGTGAGGTACATATGCCATTACATGTTTATTTAATTCACTAGCCTCGCAAGATAGCCAGTTTGCATGTTTTTTAGAATTCACAATGCATACAGTCCTGTCTTGATGGCTACTTTTCATTTCCTTTAATGAAACCATTTCAGGTGTCTTGTTGCGGGTGGCTTGAAACAAAAGAGAATCTTTAAACGTTTGAACCTTTACCCCTGCACGCTGGGAGTTCAATACCTGCTCATCAACCCCCCCAGGCAGCTCGGCGTGCTGAATAGATTTAAATGTGCTGCTGTAGCTGTCACTCACATTTGCACTGCCGCTGTCACTGACTCAGTTGCTCTGGTGTTGTCTTGTACGCGTTGGAAAAAGATTTTTTTCCTGCAAAAATTAAATTTCCAAGTTTAATACATTTTGCGCATTTGCTAGTAGGGAAAATAAGTTCACTTGTATTAAATTCCATAGAAACGAGAACTTAATTAATACTTTTTTTTTTTTTTTTAGTTTTTTTGGTGATTGGTTGGTTTGGTGAATAGTTAGTAAGACGCTTGTTAGTGATACTTACAGTAGGTAGGGGGGGGTCATTATTTTTATCAAATAATTACAAATAATTGTGTAGTAGTTTGTGTGGTAGTCTGTCATTAGGTTGGTTTAATTAAAAAAAGTAATTAGATGTCAGTTTCCAAACAGGAATAAAAATCGCTAGTTTTGAGTGGGGAAAAAAATCATTAATAGCGAATTTGACACTGACAGTGCTTTTGTAAATTATCTCTACTCTGTTCGCAGCCAAGTTGTTTGTGTAAGCAGTCCAGCAGACTTTCTATTACAGTGCTAAGTGCAGAAACCATGAAAAAAAACTCAAGTCAATTCTCTTGAAAAGTAAACTTGAAATAATCGATGAAATGGATTCGTCGCCCAGCTCTAGTGTCCGATGAAGACCAACTGCATTAAGCGTTCCATTCATCTTATCCTTTTTCCATCCATTCCTAGTTAACACCGCTACCTGTGTGCCGTCACTTATAGATCTCTGAAAACTGTTTATGTTTGCGGGTCTGAAGGGATTCATTAAATCCCTGGCTGGTGGATTTGCTGTATTAGTTTTAATCATGGCATTTACACAGCGTTCACTCTTCTAAACTGACATTTAAAATGGTTGCCATGACAGTCCACTTCATGCGGCATTTATTTTTTTTTAATGCAACAAAGTAGTTTGCCAGCCAGGTGCTGGCTTCCCTCGGGGAGCCCTTTCAAATGAAAGCATCCTTTGAAGTTTGACAGGATAGGTAGCTGGCAAAGTACAAAACACATGGCATTACGCTCTTCTCTTATAGGTCTTACAAAAAGTAAACAGGAAGAAGGTTTATTGTATTCTAGTAAGGGAAACCATGTTAGTCCATCGGTTGGTTGGTTAGTTAGTTAGTTAGTTAGCTAGCTAGCTAAGAGAGAGAGAGGGGGGGGGGGGGGGGGGGGGTCCGACCGACTCACCAATATTGTTCACGTTCTACAGAACCGTTAATGTTCTTAACTTTTATTCATGAAGAATTGATTAGTTCCACTTTTTGAATACTTGAACCACTTTTTTGTGGAATACTTGATACGACACAGTCACACTCACTCTATCTCAAGTTGGCCCTACATCAGATTTAGTTTGAGATCCCTGCTTCATACGTTTTCGACTTGTTACAGTGCATCACCGTTATACAGTGGTACCTCTACTTACGAAATTAATTGGTTCTGGAAGAAAGTTCTTAAGTAGAAAATTTTGTAAGTAGAGATGCATTTTCCATGTAAATGCCCTAATCCGTTCCAAGCCTCCCAAAATTCAGACATAAATGTTTTATAAAGCATAAAAATGCATCAAAACATGTAACAAATACATGTTACAATTAGATTGCTGCACAATAAATGAAAGTTGTTTGTAATGTAAAAAACAAAGAATAGAGTAAAGAATAAAAATGGTCATTTACCTTTTTAACTGCTGTCCTCATCGCTTTTTGCCCTCTTTGGTTCTCTCTCAGAAGAGTTTTTTGCCTGGTGTTTTGTAAAGAGCTGATCCAAGGATGTTGGCCTTTTGTTTTTTGTTTTTAATATAAACAATCCTTCGAAAATGTCCAAGGCAAACATCATCTTAGTGAGCAATCGCCCGACTGATGAACACTTTTTCTGGGTGATTCTTTTAAACAAATTCCCAAACTTCATGGAAACTTCAGGTATGGCGAACCATCTTTTTCCAAAAGAGGCCCGTCTCGTTGCAATTACAAACTTACTGTACCTTCATCAATCACCAATTGTTTGAATTTTTGCACGAATTCGTCGGCCGTTAGTTAATACATTTACGAAAGAGGTAGAGGTTCCTCTTAGACAATGGGATGTCAGAAAGATGCTAGGTAATAGCCATAGCTGAAAGTATGTTGCGTTCGGTACTGTATTTTTACCTTTCATATCTTGAAATGTCTTTCGTAACAAGAGGCAATATTTTCCCGTTGAGGCGTTTCGTAACTCGAAAATTTCGTATGAAGAGACGTTCGTAAGTAGAGGTACCACTGTATTGTCTGAGGTTGGATCCCTTTCTAACCACAAAGTATCGTGCCATAGTCTGCTCCAAACTGTACTGCCTGATTTGCTCCAAATTCCATTACTCTGTTCACACCTGACTGAGGAACCACACCAAGAGGGAAACAATGAGCTAACGTTTGATTAAAATAAAGCAAAGGAGCAGAACTGCCACCATGTGCTATTTGCTGTGATGTCTCATTTATTATTTCATATCTAAATTGAAGGCCTGATCATGAACAAACACAACGTCATTTTAGGGAGTTAGCACAATAATTGCACTGAGCTATTGGTCACGTGTTTAAAATGATATTTGGTGATTTAGATTTGTAACCTGGTGTGAAGAAGGGGATGGTAGGAGGGGACTACCATATGTTTTGTATAGTGGTAAAATGTAATACCACGTTTAAGTGGTGAACAACATTAGCTGAGTTTATGTAGATTTTTTTACCATTTGCTATAGAATTGACTTCTCCTCCCACACTCCCATATCTCGCTTTTAACCTGCCAAATGTGGAGAAAAAAAAAACAAGTGTATGTGTTTTGCCCCTGATAAAATGTCATTTTAGTCATTTGCGAGTTGTCGGGTATACCATTGCTGCCCGTTTGTAATGTTTTGTTGTTTCAGCTGATCTGATCTCCATAACAAAATGAACAGGACCAAAAACATCATGTACCACAACAAAAGTGTTGGATAATGAGAGAAGGCATATTGAAAAGCTGACACTGGTTGAAATACAGAATGTGAGAAATTGCATATTGTATGAGAATTCCATATTAGTTGAGAATGTGGAAGGATGGGTTTATAACGTAAAATGCCTGCATTGATTTGGAAATGCTGTAGTGGAAAATATGGAATAATGAAAAATGAGGGAATTTTGGGAATGTGAAAAATTATTTCTGAAATGAGCTGAACATGTTGAAGTTGGAATGGCTTGATTTGGTTGAATACACAAAAAATGTGGGGGGAAAAATGTTCCTTAGAAGTCCTGAATGAGCTGAACATTTTGACATTAGAATGGCTTAAATCAGTTGAGAAATTCGGTTTTTAAAGCACAAGAAAGTGGGAAGAATAACAATACATTTAGAGAGTTATGGTGCAGAATAACAGAGAGAGAAATGACAAATGATAAAATTCCATATACTCTGAACCTGAAGGGTTGATTTCCAGAAATAATGAAAATGAATGGTTAGTTTTCAAGTTTTATTGTTAAAATCGCAACATTTCAGGCAGTTAAAAAAAAAACCCAGACAGCCGTTAATGCATTCACTCCATCTTTCCCGTATTTTTTGCAGTCCTCGATAAATGTTGAATTAATTTATAGCTTTGGCAATCAGGGCTTAGTGGTGAGCTTCCACTTCAAGGCCCATTTGTTCGCTGGGTAATTAGCAAGCGTTCTTTTTTTTTTTTTGCTTTCCAACAATTTCCTATTGCTTCCTGCCACACATCAACGAATGAGCGGCGACCGCTCGAGTGGGCGACTGTAAAGTAGAAAAAAGGTCTTTAACGCCATCATGACGGGACGGGAGGAGACGGATGTTGAGTGGTGAGTGGGATAGTAAGTAGGCATAATAACCCAGAGCCAAGTTTTTTTTTTTTTTTTTCCCCCATTGAGCGACCTTGTTAATCATTTACAAGCATGTTAGAAGGTGCTGCGTAGCTTGTGTTCACTCGCATAAATTCAGAACCCTTGTTATCGCTTTCCTGAGGTCAAAATATTAGGTACACCATTGACTTTGAGTTCCAAACATTAAAAACGCCACATTAAAAAAAAATAAAATAAATCTGCCAACAATTACTCTTCCACCGTCACTCTAGCTCTTGATCATCTCCCCGCCCCGTTTCCACTTCGTGGACCAAGTGTGTCACAAATGTGGGTCAGTTGCACATCTACCCGCCTTCCCTCTGCTAAACTCAATTGAATTCCAGCCAGTGCTGATAAGGAGGTATCAAATTCAAGTGACTGGAAAGGTGCAGGAGAGTCAAACGAGAGAGGCTCGAGCCAATTTTGAGGCATCTTGATGGCATAAGAGTTGGGCCTAGGAGGAACTAAAATAAGTGGGGCATGGAGAGACCCAGAGAAAACCCCTAGCTTGAATCATGGAATCCCAAACCTTGTTGGCACCTTGGTCAAGGGAACTGACTTAGTAATGTGCATGTTTATTTTTTCTTCCACCGAATACCCGAGAACTTGAAAACTCCATGTAGAAAGACCCCAAAATCAAGTGTTAAGAAATAACCATTAAGAATTCTGGAATCCAGGACTTTGTGTTGGCATTTGCGTCAGGGGAATTGACTGGAATCTTATCTCATCCAGTTTCTAGGGCCTTTCCCAAACTGGTCTCAAAAATGTCCAAACTGTCTTGCTATCAAACAGAATAAAGTTCCTGTTGTCCACACGCAAATGTTGGTTTTTGAAAGTGTGGTATAATTCAAGGATAATTAAGGGCTGTAGTCCAAACCCTGGTTAAGTGGTTAAAGGATATCTTCTAAGACTTTGTCTGCACAGCATAAAACAGAGAACCAATCCTACTTTGTTAAATGCTTAAACGTGCTTCCGCTGCCTTTTCTTTCAACCCATCGATCTTGTCAGAAAGGATGTCAGGTAAAATGATAACCAGTAAGAGTATAGGGAATGCTCTAACGGAAAGACCTAACACAAGCATGATAGATTTGCCCGCAGAGAGCGAATGATGAATGGATTTCTCTTCACCGCCCGCTTTGTCCTGACATCAAAAGGCACCATGGATGCTGTTTGAGGCGGTGCCTGAGCGAGCGAGGTGGCGGAGCTGCTCTGCTTGTTGCCACTGCCGTTGATCCTCAAAGGACTCTCAGTGTAGTATCCCTGCACGAGTGCTTGTGATGCCGTTCTTGCAGTCTGGATGCAAAAAGTGCATGGAGGTTAGAAAAAGAAATATCTTTAAGCAATTGTCTGAATGCCACAAATGTTGCTCCTGTGAAACCTTGAAGAAAATAACAACAACTTTCTCGTTGAGAGAGAAGAAAGATAAGAAAATGTGTGTTCATCCAGAACAAACTGCTTTATGAATAAATGGAAGCAAAGCCTGGTATTAAAATATTGTGTGAGAAGACTGTTTGAATGTGTGGGTATCATGCCTTCTATTCATCTCTACATTGGAATAAGAGTGCCCTCCAGGTAGAATCTACAATAATCTCCCCATGATAATCCAAGTTTGTACCTTTTCCAGAACCACAAAGGTACTAAGGGTAACAAAATTGAGTGTCAACGGTACAAAGAAGAACCTTTGAGGTTACCAGCCCCAATGAGATATTGTACCTCTAAAGAAGGTATGACAGGAATTCGGTTGCTGTACTTCAAGGTACGTTTTACGCCAATCTAAATGGAAACCAAAGGTCTGTGAAGTACATTGTCCTCTTTCTTGGCCCCAATAGGTACATGTTTGTTCCTTGTCTGTAACACTTTGGACTACAAACATGGAACCTTTGAGAAGGTATCACCTCTGCGACAAGACATGGAATCCCAATTTGTTTCTCTCCCAGAACCAATCAGGTACTGGGGTGTTCCCAATCTAGAAAGGCCAAGCCAAATCGGAACTTTGTACTTTTTCAGGACGAAAAAGTATGTTGCCAAACAGTAAAAGTCAAGGGTCAAGGCTTCCTCGACAGAGCCTATGCCAGTCAAATTCTGAGAGTGTCCTCATCTAGTATCCCTCCAACTGTTTGAAATTGGTCCAAGAGTGTTGGGCTGATGAACCCTCAACATTTGCTACCTTTGCAAACGTTCGCCCGTTAGTGGGATACGGGATTAAGGATACAATAATATATTTTAATGTAGCTGTTGAGTGACTTTTCAGCACTTAAGGTACAATCTACACAGATGTACCCTTTAATGGACTCCAAGGTACCTTATGCCAGATGTGTTTGTGTCCTTATCCTAGACTAAAAATGTCCATGTATATTGCCAAACAGCAAAACATAAGAGTTAAGGATACCCAAGCATATCTCTTGAGGGCATTTCCAGAGAGCCTCCTTGTCTGGTTGTCCTCCATGCGTATGCACATTTGCATTTGCAAGGACTTCGAGAGGTGATCTTTTGGATGTTCTGTAGCGTCAAACATGAGGAGGCCCTGGAGGAGGCTCAAACAGATGGAAGAGCAGACTCTGAAGAGCACAAAAAAATAAGGAGATGGGGCGGGGGTGGTGGTGGTGTTGTTGTGTATCCCGCGATGCAGCGCTGACATGACAAGACGCGCCCTGCCACCCAGAAACGGGAGGCGAGGATGAACCTCAGCGAAGGAGGCAGATGTCCACCCAGAGGACAGGTGCGACGTCAGGGCGTGAGGAGGGACGATGCGGAACAAGGCGGCTTGATGGACGGGCGACGTTAGCAGTTTTGCTTCCCTCCTGTCATCCCGCACTGCTCTGCTATCTGTCAAACAGGAGTGCACTCTTCTGCTTTCCACGGTCCCTCGGCGCACTCCATCCGTCAGATGTGGGAGCCATAGTGTGTCTGTGCATGTGTGTGCATTTGACTGGCCCGGAGGAACGCTTACCAGACGCTGGGTGTTTATACTGCAGCTACCACAGCCTCACAATAAAGATGTACACAGGCGGACCTTTTGCATAAATGCCCATTTTTGCACCATGGACCAGGTTTCTTTCAGACACTTAATGATAAGTATTTTTTTTTAATTCAGTCTCAGTGCCTAATGCCTCACAGACTGGTACCTAGGGAAAACTGCCTGCTAGAGTTGCTGGCCAGTTTCCTCTTCAGCTTTTTTTTTTTGTTAGATCTGCACCTCGGGTGTTTGCCGGAGCGTGTCAGATGCCGATAGCCAGTATCAGCCACCGGCACACTCCTCCTACACTTTTTGGTCACTTATCTCACACTTTGCTTCATTCCTTCTGCAAGACCTGCCACCCCTCGGCGTTCTGTCTCTTTCTTTGTGAACCTGGCTAGTTATCAAAGTCCCGTGAGGCTCTGCAGGGGCTACCTCACTTTGGAATAAGCCTGACCTTATTTATTTGTACATATTTATCTTTCCTTATTGGCATGAATGTGTCACTAGGCTTAAAGAAATTGAATGGGTAGATGAAAGGATAGATACAGTAGATCTAGCGATCCAGCCATCTATAGCTTGCTAGCTTCTAGCTAGATAGCTACAGCATCTATCTATCTATCTATCTATCTATCTATCTATCTATCTATCTATCTATCTATCTATCTATCTATCTATCTAGGTTCTATCTAGCTAGCTATCTAGGTTTTATCTAGCTAGCTATAGGTTTTATCTAGCTAGCTATAGGTTTTATCTATCTATCCATCCATCTATCCATCCATCTATCCATCCATCTATCTATCCATCCATCCACCTATCCACCTACCTACATACCTACATACAAACTTAATGTGATATCTGAAATGTTATCATAAAGAGTCGACAAGCTTCTCTATGTTGGCGACCTCCATCACTGCTTCTCACAATTCTCAGTCACAATGCTTTGGTGCAGACGCCAAAAGAGAAGTCATTGAGAGGAGGCCGAGGGTGAAATATGACAAAGATCATTAGCTCAGTATGCGGCGGTGACGGCACTTTATCTCAAGGGTCTTTTATCTCACCTCATTTCTCTTTTCCCTCAGCAGTCACTCGCCTCTTGAGTCTCATGAAATATTCAATCTGTGGATGTAATGTCCAAATAATTCAATCGTCCGTCGTCTTTGTGAGTTTCCCAAAGGCATCCGATAGAATAGACAGGAGGTGTACATAGGAGGCCGCCTCTCCCCTCCCACGTGTGTGCTCTCTGCGCAACCACTCGAGGCTTGTGCTCCCTGTTGTTCTTTACCAAGCAAACACGCGGCTGAGTTGAGTGGATGTGACTCGCCGCGCAAGCGCCACCTGTTTCCTGGCTGTCAAGTGCCACTTTACAGGTCCTGACACCTGCTGCTTTTATTGTTTTAGGGAGCAAGCATTGTTAAGACCAGGAGCTAATGAGAGTCAGCAACCAATCGGATGTGTAGATCGAGGAATGTCATTACGCAGCAAGATAATGACCCAGAACAACAAAGGAGTACATCAGGGGCAAGAAATAGAACGTCCTAGTTAATCTTGAGAATTAAACCCTATAGAGCATGCATTTACCAGATGAAGCTGAGACTGAAACGAGTGTCACTTTTTTTTAGACCTCATGCCTTTTGCTTTTAATGGGTCTGTGTTGATGAAGTCAGGTGGTTTTGAAGTTGCTGTGCTACTGAAAATAACACAAATGCTGTAGGTGAATTTAAGAATAGTGGACCACAAATAGGTGGGTGTTTACTGTACTATAATTAACTCATTTGCTCCCAAAGACGTATAAATCCGTTCTATTTTAAATATTACTAGTGTACTAAAAACGTATTCATACTTTTTTTTTTCTTAATTCTAGAGAATACAGAAGGCTTTGATGCAGCCCCTGCAAACTGAAGATAACGGCAAAGGTAGTTATTACAAAAATGGCCAGCAGAGTATAAAGCGACCAACCAGGGCTATGTTGCAACAGGCTGTTTTCCCCACAGTTCTAAACAGATTTGTGAATAATGATGAAACTGAGCTATATTCTTATGCTAAATGCTGCAAAATGGAAACAGATAGAAATATACTTTTTTTCCCCCCCTTGATGAATCAAATCAAAATCCAGAAAAACAGCGTTTGCTTCAGTGAAAATGGCAGGGAGTGAATGAGTTAATTGGGATTTCCACTATAGTCAAATTATTGTAGATACACTTTCATGGACAGTTTCACATTGCTAAAACAACAAGTGAAACATTGGGCTGAGACTTGTGTGCCTAATACAAATAGTTATACATCCATGATGAATCTGGCAAAGGTTCAAGTCGATGTTGTTCTTACTGAGAGAGTGAACAAAAAGAAATGTTTTTCCATTAGAAAAGGCAGCATGTTGCAGATACATCAGGGCGATCCACACGCAGACGATATTGCCCGCGGCCGTTGCAGGTTAAGCACGCTCATTAATTTCTCTAGTTTCTCCCCCGCTGGTGCTGCTGCTCGCTTCCCAGACGTGCCGCGTATGCTAATGGGCCACGGCTCGCCGTCTTTTCCTTTCTTTTTTTTTCTTTTTTTTTTTTTGCCGGCCGATACGCTTTGAAAAAGCAGAGGAAGCACGAGAAGAAGAGACAAGGCAGACGCGAGTCAATGAATAATATAAGTTGCACGCAGGCTGTGCTGCTTGGATGTTAACCGTTGATAACAGCTTTTGTAGCAAATGCTGATAAAAAAAAATATTAGGTGTAAGTATTTTAAAACAGTCAAATGTTCAGCCTGTGCAATTTTTATTGGTCTTGGTAAGACAGTTATTTGTTATATATATTTTTTTAATTAATCGGTTAGCGGAATTTTATTATGTCAAATATCGGAATCTGCATTGAGCAAATAATAATAATAATAATAATAATAACAATAATTGGTTGGGCCCTAAAGTTGAATTCACTGCTATCCTGTTCATGCCAATAACCGTATCACGGTCATCAATAACACTGGAAACAAATTGTGAGAAGCAGGAGCGAGTTGATGAAGTATCTCCATAGAGAAGCATTCGCCACCGCACCACAAGTCATATAAACTAAGAGCCTAGCCACTTAGCATGTCCCCCGTCGATCTCCACAGAAAAGCAAATAAAAGCCTTTTGCTGTTTGCTCGTAAAAGACAAGAACACGCGGAGGGCATCAATTAAATCGTCCTGGTTTGCACAGAACGAGAATCTGAGTCAAAGGTTAGTGCCGACGCTGAAAACGCCGCCCTTTGAAGTCACTCCGGAGGTACGGCAGGGGGTCGGGGGTTGCCGCACGGGGGCTTGGTGGAATGGCGGGGGGGTTCAGGAAGCAGCTTGTTCATGTGGTATGCCCCCAAAACTCTCATGGTGCACTTTAAGTTGCGCTTTTTAACAAACAATTACAAAATAAACATGTAACAAACACATTCATGGACTAGCGACTGCCTGCGAGTGTCCTCTGTTGTCCAGGAAACATGATTATAGTTTCACCCTAAGCATTTATATTTTGGGAGAAAAAAAAAATGCTTTACATTTTTTTCTTTATTCGTTCATTTATTTATTTATACTTTGTATTTATTTATTTATTTATTTATTTATTTATTTATTTATTTATTTTTAGATTTTTACCAAAAATAAATAAATCAGGGGCCAGTGACTCGCGAGACCCCAGTTTCCCATCCCTGATCTACATGGATGCATGTCAGAATTAATTAACATTTGGTAAACATTAATTGCTATTTGGACAAAAATGCTCAAGCAGTACTTGGTATTGACCTGCAGAGGTGCTGTCAGGTCACTCTCAACTACTTTGCCGTATGATGATGAAGACTCCAACATGATTTTCACCAGCTGTGCAAAGTCTGTGCAGATCTGAGTAAGAAAATAATTGAAAATGGACAATTTCAGTAAATCCCCGCACAACTGAAAAAAAAAAATCCAGTCATGTATGGATTTGAAGATAAGATGGGGGGAAAAGTTGGGTTGTAATTTTCCACCGAGAGTCGATAGCGAGAAGACGCGCCGTTCCCCTGCCTCCTCATTTTCCGCCTTGTGTCCCGCCTCCCACTCGCACCGATAATCCGCGCTGATAAAGGGATGTGCGCATTTGGCTGCCTGCGTGTGTAATCAATATACGCTCACCAGCCACAATATTAGGTACCATCCAGTACAAGATGTGTATCAGGGGCCATTTAAGGATCTGAAGCTTCGGTGCTGGCATTTTTCTATTTCTATAGCTGAAAATGTGAAAAAATATATATAGGGCAAAAGGTGGAGGATACACGGTAGGATCATTCAACTGACCTCTGACTTCTGTCATATTCTCTTTCCCTGCAGGAGACCGACTTACTAGACATCGCTTACATCAAAGATGCCCGCAATGGAAAATGCACCAAAACGCCAAAGGTGAGCTCAGCTGGTGTACATTATTTATTGTGACCAAAAAAAATAAAAAATGACTGCACACATTTTGTCGGTCGGTTTGAGCGAGGGGTTCTAAGCAGCGCACGTGACGGTTAAGATGGCCGACGTCTCGGAAATGCATTACCACGAGATGGAGACGAGTTGTCTGAGCTTGTGATGAGTGAGGTCGGCGGGAACAGGAAGGAGGCAAGGAAAGGTGGATGAAGGCTGGAAGGCTGTGTATGTATATGAACGTTGTGGTAGTTAGCAGGCTGCTATAGTTTGAATACAGTAAATATAGTAAAAAATAAGAATATAGCAAAAAAAAGGTTGAATACAGTAAAATCATAAAATAAAAATAGAATAAAGAGGTTTCCAAATTAATTGACAAATAATAAAATAATAAAAAATCATCATCAATATAAATAGTAAAAAATAATTACAATAAAACCTATATATAAAAAATACAGTTCAGTAAAATGAACCAAACAACATATCACATGACAACATAAATAAGAAAAAATAAAAAATAAAATAAAAAAATAGTATAAATTTCCCTGGATTTTACAGTCAAATGTTGGAATTAAAAATATTTTTTTACTAATATTATTATTACAAAAATACATGAGTATAATAACAAAAAACTTTTTTTTAGTTGAAAGTTGTGTAAGTTGATGTATGTACAGTATATGAAAAAAATGATTAAACAAAAATATTTAAAAAAGACAAAATCATAATACAGTAACAAAATATAAGTAAAAATAGCTATTATAATACATTAATAAATATAAATTATCGATACAGTTATTAATAAAAACATTACATGACACTTTTATAATGAATTAAATTATAAAGTACTTCTTTATATTAATAAATAGATCTTTATATTAATAAATAGAAAGAAAAAGATCATCATTATGTATAACATTTTTAAATAAATATTTTTTATGCATTTAATTAAAAAATATAGTTTAATGTTTAAAAAAAAATCTGAATTTATATTTTAACGATAAATACATTTTAATAAATAAACATCATCCCCGCGGCCCTTGTGAGGAATAAGCGGTCAAGAAAATGAATGAATGAATGAAATAAACATCATATAAATTACAATAAACGCAATATAATCCTTTAGTCTAACTTTGTGGTCCTTCACTTAGATTCTAAAAATGGACCTAAAAAAAACATTATTATTATTATTTTAAAATCAAATAAAGTTAAAAATAAATAAATAAATAAAGAAATAAAGAAATAAACAAACAGTAAAAATAAAATAACACACAATTTAAATGTTTCAAATATTGGACACATTACTTTGCAGCGTGCATATGTTTAAGAAGGTTCCACTTTGTTTCAAATTATTATTTTTTCCTGTTTTTTTTCTGAAGTGGGGAGTAAAATATCTCAGTAAATTGCTTGCCACACTGTAGAGCTGAATCATATCAGCTTTAAGAATGCTGCCTTGAGATGAGGAAAATCAATATCTCTGATCAATAGTGGCCATGTATCATCACTCCATGCAAGGGGCAGCATAGCAAGTGAGCGAGCGAGGGAGGGACAGCGGTCATCCGTCTTCATTTCATTCTCCAGTTTCTATGTTGATTTCTTCAGCCAAATTGCCCCGAACCGACATGGCGGCCGACAGCTTCGCGCCCCAACTGGGCGCAGTCACGCTCGGCGGGCGGCTTGTAATCAGAGGCGGCTGCGTATCGCCGGTTATGATCTCGTTTCCCTGCTTCGCCTTCTCTGCTTTTTCTTTCCATTTTAGAAAAAAAAAAATGCAGCTCATTGTCTCGCCCCCAAACGCGTGGGCGGCCCGCCGGCGGAGACCTCGCGCCACCCCGCCTGAGAGCGGTCGCCGCTCGTACGTGACTCATACGCCGCTCGCCTGCCTGATGTAGACGCTTTGACGCTGTATGCTCTTTTTGTATGTGTTGCTGTGCATTAAAGTAGTGGAAGTTTTCTAATAGCGGAGCGCCAATGCTAATTGACGTTACCAACATACTGTATGCTAGCATTAAGCTAGCAGACTTTCGATAGACAAAATAACATGGCTTGGCTGGACATTTTGGTATTTAAATATATCATGTTAAATTGTCTTTTATAATTATTAGAAATATAAATAATTAAATAATAAAATCATTCAGCCCTAGTCCCTATATAGGAGATTACTGTAAACACACACACTCAGATGAGCGATTGTGTCCTTGCCGCCGCTAATTAGCATGTGCCCACCCGGCCGCCATTCACGCTGATTAGATTGCTCGCTCGTCAGAGCAACGTTTTGTGCGGTTCTCCGAGTCAATCGCAGACGAGCGGAGGGACGCCTTGTCTTCTTTTCTTCTTTTGAACGCCTGTCTGTGGTTATTTTTAGCGCTTTTTGTGGCCGTCACCGAATGTTCCCGCTGTGGTGGCGGCAACGCGCGTACTGTGGGTTTCATTTTGGATCTTTGCCTTTGTGGTAGCAGCCAAGTTCTCCAAAATCTTATTTATGATGCTTTGCTTAGTTTATGATTACCAAAAAGCATCAACTCAATGGTACATTTTGATTTAAAATCAATCTTTTTTTTTTTTTTTTTTTCATTGTGAACTCATTTGCTACCAAAAACGTATATGTTTTTGTTAAATGTTTCAAGTGTCCCAAAGACGTATTTATACATTTGTTTGTTTTTTATGCTAGCGCATACATGCTAGGTTTGATGCAGCCTCTCAACTGCAAATAACGGTTGCAGAAATGGTAGTTATTACACAAACGGCCATCAGGTGGAAGCAGAGTGTAAGAACCAGGGCCATGTTGAAAACAAGCTCAATTACTTACAATTTTAAATAGATTTGTGAAAATTTTAGTGCTAATTGCTGCAAAACGGAAACAGGTAGAAATCTACTTTTTTTTTCCCTGATGAAAGAAGAGACTTTAATCTTTCTTTTGATAGGTTCGATGTTTTTAAAGCAATAGAACACAATATTCTGTCAAAAATCCAGTAAAACAGCCGGGCGCAAGCAGGATTGTTTCTGTGAAAATGGCTGGGAGTGAATGAGTTAAAAACAATTTATAAATATCTGTGATGATAATAATAATAATAATAATAATAATAATAATAATAATTCTTGAAAATAAATGATGGAAAGTGTACTACAGATTGAAGACTTCAAATTATGATGCTATTAAACACATGAATGCCATTCATTGTTGTTAGCATCATGCTAATTGTTTTCATGCTGCACTGATATTCCCGATCACATAATACCTTTTCAAACAAGTTTGTCGCCCTGCCAGCAGAATGTCGTTAGCCATGACCTCTGCTAGCCAGAGCCTGAGCTGCACTGTGTTTGTTTACGGCAGTTAAACTTTCTATCGTTTGCTTAAAATGTTCCATGTGGGACCTGTACTCTGTACTCGTTTACTGTCTCCCCACCCCCCATCTCAGGATGGGGATTTACCATTTCCAAAGTGTACCGTCGAAGCCAAATGGCGGTGTACGGCTTCCCGGCAGTGTCAGCTTGCAGCTCGCCCCAGTAGACTGCTGCTAAATACGGCTCAGCCTGTGTGTGCCCAGCCTTGTAACCGGATCCGGGTAAAGACCAGCAGGCCCTCAGCTGGGTGTAGCCCACAATAGCAACTTATAGCTGTGAGTGTGGACACGGTGCGGTGAATGCTATCATCATCATCGTCATTGACACAAAGTGATTCACAACCAAAACAAACAGTTACGGGATGCAGGGCAACCTCAGATTTGGGAAAATTTGTGCATGTAAAAAAAAAAAAAGAAAGAAAGAAAAAATGTGTTTGAGTAAAGTCTTTGTCTGTTAAAATGGAAGAATGCTGTTTACTTCACAAAAGCAAACAACTGCGTTACATCATCTTTCCAAACTCTTTCTTAAAAGGTGTTTTTATTTCAAACATTAAAATATTCTAAAAGACAAGGACATCCTTACAATCAAAAATAAAATAACACAAAACACTTGTGTTTACTTTACAAATGTATCACTAAAGATCAATAATAATAGTACCTCTCATTTTGTAAATAAATAAATAAATAAATAAACAATAAAATAAGGAAAACATGAGATACTTTCAAGGAGTAATTTTCAAATCCCATATGAGGTGTGCGGTGAGAGATAAGGACTTAATTAGGATGTTGTTGTTGGAGCAACACTGATTAGGCCGCTTAAAACAGTCGACGTGAAACAAGAGAGGATTAACATTGTTTATCTCCCTGGTGCACCTCCTTCTTGATAACAATGTACAAAAATATGTAATGCGGGGAAGGTGGATGATCCAACATGCGGGTGTGGGTTGGGGCTCTCGTCTGTTCGCGGTGGCCCAGCCGAAAATTGCCCTGACAAATCCTTCCCTGAGAGCGGTTGTAACGGCACACGTTTGCTAATGCGGACTTCACAGGTACTGATAGTCAACAGTGGTGTGGGGTGTAAAGAATGTTCCACCACCTCCACCCTGAGTGGGATGCGAACCAGGAACCTGCTGTTTACAGGGCGAGCACAATAACCACTAGGTTCAACAGCGCAAAAGTTTTACTTGTAATTTACACAAGTGTCAGCCAGAACCTTTCTGGGATTTTAAGCTGGACAATTGTCATTGAACTTTGGCATTGAAAATGTGGGACAATTGTTTGCTTTGAATTCATTTGGATAGAATGTTTCCTGATAAATGCTACTTTTAGAGAAAGTGGGCGTGTGTTTAGTCCGCATCGGTGTTGCGGGAGTGGGTCTGCACCTAATGACGTCATAAAGTGAAACACTGCTCGTTTTCTCAGGTTGGGAGGGGCTGGTGCTTGGAGAGCAGAATGACCTTGAATAGAGGGGCGAATGAAGGAAAACGCCACTTTGATGATGTTTTTGGTGAGGAATTAGCATTTTAACTCATTCACTGCCAATGACAACTATAGACGTCAAAAATCCAAGCAAACAGCCAGTGTTAATTTTGGAAAAAAATAAATAAATACAATTTAAATTTTAATAACAAAAAAAGACATTTTAATTTAGTTTTAGTTAATAGTCTTCTGACTAAATTTAATTAAAGCCTTAGTCATAACTCTAGTCACCTGATTGTATTTTAGTTTTAATCCAATTTTAGTCAACAAAAATAAAGAGCAATTTTAGTCGACTAAAATTGACTTTTGGAGGCCGAGACCCAGTATGTGGTCTCAGTAAGACCAAGACCGACCACAAGAACGTCAACGCCTGTGTTGTAGGGTAACAGGAATCCGTTCTATGCACGATGGTAGCACAAGGCAATGAAATTGTTGTCATCGTTGTTATTAATAACAACAATGATTAATAACTATGAATGAAAAACAATGAATAACTAAAACTAAATTCAAATTTCTTGTCCAAATTGGCACTGGCTGTTTGCTTGGATTTTTGACGTCTATATTCGTCATTGGCAGTGAATGAGTTAACATGGCTAAAAGCTCCAAAAGGTTGATTTTTCACGTTTAATATTTAAATAAATTTTTTTAATTAATTAAAAAAAATTACGTTTTTTTTTTTCATTTAACATTTTAAATATTTTGTTTTCTGAAAATTTGATTTTTTATTTTTTTCCTCAGGACCAAATATTTTGAACCATACCAAAATTACAGTAAATAAATTATTCTTGAGAAAGTGCAACCTTTAAGTTTTGCCCTCTTGGGGAAATTTTTAACTCATTCCCAGGACCCAGTAAAAGAAATCTTCAGTATTTAACATTAATATTTTGTCTAAGGAATGATTGAATGTTTTTTTTGTTTTTTTTTACTAAATGTTAATCTCTCTTTTACCCAATAAATGACTCATTTAAGTTTAACATCTTAAATATTTTCTTTTGTTTAGGAAAGTACAACATTGGCATTTGTCTTCTTTTTAGGTAATGAACACTGCCGACAGGTGCGTCACTACTAGTCTCATCTGTTCACACTTTCCACAAACACCCCCGTCAAATCCATTCACGTACTTGCAATCATGGCCGTTGCAGGACAATGTTAGGCAGCAATGGAATGAAAAGAGCTGCGGTGCCAGTGAACGCAACGCAGGGTTGTTGTCACTACGCAATGTTCACTGCTGAGTGTTTTTTTGCTCTCCACTTGAAAGAAGGTCGGCAAACAAACACCATTGACCCTCATTTTAAAGCCATCGATTGGCTCTTTTCAACTCCGCCATTATTTCCTCATTTTAGCATCATTTGTTTGCACAGTGACGCAAAAACCCACGTCAACAACCAGTGACATAACAGAGCAAGATACCGTGTTGCACTGCAGCTGCCTCGTGTGTGGAGAAAGATGATATCATGACTGCACAATGTAATGCTGCTATTCTCGGTATGCCTCGGTAGCCATCATTAAATGGGGGTAACGGTCGCGAGTGCAAGGACGCTGGGATTAGCGCCAAACCATTAAAGCGGTCTGGGGTGATGGTGCCGCGTGATGATGCATTTGAATTTTAGATTCACTCAAAACCCCACCTTGTTTTTTTGTGGATCGTATATGTAACGTTTCTACTAATTGTCGTTCATTTCCGATGTAAAGACCTCTAACCTAATCAGACAGGATGGACAGCTGACCATTAACTCATTCACTGCCATTGACGGAAAAAGACGTCAAATGATGCATTTTTTGCTGGTCTGGCAATGAATGTGTTAAAAGTCTTCAGACCAACCCTAAACGAAACGCACCGAATAATCACGGTTATATTTTTACACCAGTACGGGTTATTGATTTCCAGAAAAGAATCTGCGACCTCTCGCTCCGTGGCGGTTACGTTCCAATGAGCAGAAGCGGCGGGGAAAAGGTTAGCGTGATTGACCGGCTTGGCTTCGGTTTTCTCCTTCGTCAATGACTCAGACGAATTCACCCCGTGTGCCATTAACGCCTGGCGAGAAATCGAAGGCGACGCTTGCTGGGTCTGATGCTCGCCGGTCCGCCAAACAACATGAAATGGAGAGCGGCGTGATGGACACAGATTACTATCTCGGTGAAAAAAAAAAAAAAAAAGGTCTACGGGAGCACAATAGTGCACCTGTTCCGCCCCCCCGATCGGAATGTCTCCAACAGACTGTTACTTTGTCTTTGAACTTCCTGAGTGTCTCGGCTTGTATTCCAAAGGAAGAGAAGAAGGGATATTGCTTTTCCAAACGCATAAGCTACATTAAGCCCTCATGCACAATTTGCAGCACGACAATTGATTTGTTTCGGTGCTCTGAAAGGCACAAACAATGTAAATACACAGTGAGCCTTATTAAACCAAACTCAGACGATACACAAACAGCCCTCGAGATCGATGCCGAGTTCACAAAAGGGCAAATGTAGTGTTGCCGACTGAAGGTCAGAAACTTCTGTAAACTAATCCACTGGTGCATTTTAGAGGAAGAAACTGAATTTGAATGTGAGCTCGGCTTCGAAACTCACGGCGATAAAATCCATTGTGGCATTTTGTTAAACACAACAAAGTTCGACATAGGTCAGGGGTCAGGGACCTTTTACTGTCAAAAGAGACATTTTCGTCCAAATAAATAACAAAAAATCTGTCAGGAGCCACAAAACATTTATTTTAAGATGGTGATGAAGGAAGCAGTGTTAGTGTAAGTCTAATGTACTGAGCCCAAGATAGTGCTAATTTGAGCTGCACCATAAAATATGCAGCATCCAATATTTTCAGATTCATTTTCTTCTACCTTTAATCTTCCGTTTTTGTTTTATCATAATTTTCAGACTTTGTTTTTCATACATTTTTTGACTTTTCTGCCTTTCTGTCAAATTTCTTATTTTTCGACAATTTCATGGACATACGGTAATTTTCTGCCTCTTCTTGCCTTCTTGCCTCTTTTTGGACATTTTCTGGCTATTTTATGACATTTTCTGCCTTTTTTGCTATAAGTTTTCTGACCTTTTTTGGCAATTTTGTGGACATTTTATGATAATTTTCGGGATTTTTCTTGTTTTTGAGCATCTTTTTTCCTTGTCTAATTTTAAATCAAATTTGCTGACTTTTTTTGCAATGTTATGGACATTTTATGGTAATTTTTGGGATTTCTTCTTTTTTTCTGACATTTTACAGTTACTTTTTTAATTTTCTTTTCTGCCTTTGAAAAAATACATTTTCTCACTGTTGGGCAATTTCATTGACATTTTAGGGTAATTTTCTGCTTTTCCTCTTCCTTTTTGGATATTTTTAGGTAATTTTTAAAAACTTTTTCATCTACCTTTTGTCTGTTTTTCTGACAACTCTGACATTTATCCAAAAAAAAATATATAAATATGTATAATTTCTAGTAGAGATCCACAGGTAGCCACAGGAGAGGGACTAAAGAGCAAACCCCTGACGTAGGTGGACCTTGGACACAGATTTTTTTTGGCCACCTTTGAACTTGATTGAGGAAGCTATTTGCTGGAATAGAGCAACTCCCCTAACCTGTGGATTTTGGTGGTCTTAACCCTAATCTTTAGACTCATAACTTAGTTGTAGCCTTGTAATTCCACTATATCCTGATATTTTGTCTGCATTACAGAGACTCGTTAGTCTCGTTTGTTGCCTTAGAACCTTGTCTTCTTTCAGAAGAATCACTTTAACCTTGGACCTAGTCTACATTCATTTAGTTCTCATTAACTCTTTTACTGCCACACATTATTTAAAAACAACCCCCAATGCCAGCGATTTTCGAGCATCTAACAAAAATGTGTTCTTTTGCTACATAATTAACACATGAAAGATCGCATTCCATTCTTTCATTTGAAAAAAAGTATGTTTCTACCATATTCCGTTCTTTAGTAATCACCATTTGAAAATAGGTCATTTGAGTGACATTGAGCGAAAATTGAAAAGAAACGATACATTTTCTCCACAACAGTGACTTTGATACTATTTTTTGTTTAGTGATGCTCCGTCAAATTAGGTTTAATGTTACAAAGGCTTTGATCATTCACGTCAAACTTGAAAATGTTTTGTTTCATCAGATTGCGTCATGTTTCATTGTAATTTGCAGCTCTAGTTAGGGCCCGCACAGCTACCGCTGCCATCTGCTGGCTATAGTGGGTGGGTGTTTTTGATTTCACAACTCATTGACCCGGCTGCGCTGCACTTGGAAGTTGCACTGACCACTGATATATTAAAAAAAAATAGTTGACGTCACTTCACGTTTATGGCGGCATACACCGTGATTTTTTTTTAAACGTTATTAAACGTTTTTGGCGGTCAAAGAGTTAAAGCTCCTTTGAAGGTAGATACAGTCACAGGCTTCAGAAGACGCTCATCGATATTAGAATTGTAACTTACCTGGGACTTTGGCGAGGTTCAGTGGACGTGTTCACTAACCAAGGGCCTTGTCTATACTCAGTTGCGCCCACTCATCTTTTCATTTATGAGACTTATTTGCTAACCTGGAACCGTGTCTACAATCAGTAGACACTTAAGCAATGTTGAACCATGTCTGCAGTCAGTCGACCCAATTTGACCTGTTTGGCTGCATTCACAGGCGAGTTGTTGTGGTCTATACGAGTTTCACAAATGACACCTGCAATGACAGCAAATGGCTCTTCCTCCATGATAGACTCAACACACACTGTCTGCGCGCTATCCGCCGGGTTTGTTACCACGGAAACTGCCGGTAGATGAGGACGGAAGGTGACGAGTGCGGCCAAGGTTCTATGGTGCGCGGCCGCTTTTCACCTCCCCTCTCTTCTTTTCCTCTCGTCGTCTGCTGTAATTGGAGATGATGAGATAATTAAATGGATTCTCATTGCGATGAAGCGAACCAAGTTATTATCGCCTTTTTTCTTTTCTTTTTTTTCTTTTTGCTGCGCCAGTGAACACACGGGCGTCGTGGATTGATTCTGTTTCATCAACATCCAAACTTCCTGCCTGATTAATGATGGCACATCTGCTGTCGACTGAGAAAGGAAGCACATCAAAACGTATTTTTCAACACGCATTTCCTGGATGATTCTCAGAGAAAAGAGCGTAGCTTTTTATTGGCAGCAAAAAACACCTTAAAGTGACTCATCGCATTGATTGAGAAGTGTGAGTCATTTTAACGACGGCAGTGCGAAGAGTGCGACGCTAATGATCGTCACTTCAGAGGTGATGCTCGCTCGCAGTTACATAAGCGCGTCGCCAGCGGCCAACTTTCTCCGCGTTTCTTTCGCCAATTGGCCGCGCTTTAATTGGGGCCGATCAATATCTCGCTTGAATTGTTATCATCCGTCTTTTTTGTAACGGATAAGCGTCTGTGGTGGGTGGATGAAATGATGGCTCAGCTCTTGGGATTTTTTTTTTCTTTCTAATTGTCGCCACGGTCACACCAGTTACCCATTAATCACGGAGGTGAGGCAAAAGTGAACACATCGCACGCCAACGCTGTGACCATTTTCGGAGACATTAAGAGACAGGCCACCTTTTTAACCAGCATGTCCAGAGGCGAAAGTTATTTCATTTTCGATTGTAACTCATTCACTGCCAGCCCCGTAAGAACTCATCTCTGACGTCTAAAGCCGTCCATGGCAGTGAATGTGGTAAACATCAGGAGGTGATGGAAAAGCAAACGTTTAATGTCTTGTGTGCTTGAAGACACACTTTCTTTCCGCAAAACGACTTTGAAATGAGCCAATAACGCCAGCAGATGTTTAGTCCATTCTTGTTCTTTAGGGCTACTTTTTAAAGCACTTTTTAAACACTCACACACCACTTCATGAGGTGCACCCAAGAGCCCAGTAAAAGGGCTGTGTAATAAAGTCTGCCTTTACAACGAGACTAACGCTCATTTCAAATAAATCGGTGTGTTGGTCTTGTGTGGATTTTTGGTCAGGATGTTTGTTGGCAGGTCTGTCAATTACTTTACTGTCAGTTTGCGTTCTGTGCGGTCGGTCAGTTCGTCACTCAGTCTTTTGATCTGTTGGCCATTTTGTTGATGGAGCTGTCGACGGTGTGTTGGTCAGCCATTTTGTTTGTCAATCAGTTTGTCAGTCTCTCATAATGTTGTCAGTCACTTGGTCTTTCTGTTGGTCAATTAATTAGTCTTTCTGTCGGTCTGTCAGTGTGTCTGTGGTTTGGTCAGTTTGTTTCGGTCGGTCGATCGGTTTGACAGTCAGTTGCTTTATCAGTTGGTCGGACTATTTTATGTTGGTTTTTCAGTCTGTCACTCGGGCACCTAAATATCGGTCTGCCAGTTGGTGTGTTGGTTGGGGTGTCTTCAGGTTATTTTCCCAGTCAGTTTTTCGGTTGATCAGTTGGTCGGTCTGTCTGTCTGTGACTCACTCGGTCTGTCCATCTTCTATCTTTCTGTCACTTGGTTCTCAGCCAGTCTCTCAAAAATCATCGTCCTCAACTCGCAAGCATAGAAACTGATCAGAAGTCAAGTTTTCTTAGGGTCATTTTCTGCCATGAATAATCCGTTAACGATCATACATCGGCCCCCCCACCACCCAGTGGCAAATATCCCAAGGTTTATTTAAACTCACAGTCCTCCTTTGGCTCACCTTCTGTGAGTCTGCTTGGCGACCCAACCACGGGGGCAGATGGCTTGAGGATGTCCAAAACAGCAGGCTGTCTTCATCACGCAGCAGCTCATAATGGCTAATTGCTAACTGGCAACTGCAGGCATAAATCCTCGCAGTCACCACATGGGTGGCCTAAGCGAGGCTCATCCAACAAACGTACACACATTCAAAGCCCCAATTAAGTCTGAATTTGATCATTTTGGTGGATTATTGCGCACATTGACAAATTAAAAAAAAACAATAAAGTGTCTCACAAAAGCTGACAGCTCTCCAATTAAGGACAGTAATGATAATAAAAGCGCTTCTGCCGTGATGAACGGTCCTCATATGGCATAATTAGTTCATGACTTTGTTATGGCTCTGTGGTGGTTGACTTGTCCTATAAAGGTAAAGATAAATGAGCTGTGATAAAATGTGAAAATTTGAGAGTTTGTTTAATGTGAGCTATTGCAGTGCACATTAGTGCTTCAAAGCGTATGATTGGCATTTTTTGTGGCGCTTTCGCTACACATTGGTTTTAATGATCGGCTTGGTCTATAATGACCATAGAGCAGATTTGCTTTTATCTCTTTGGGTTTGACAATTGTAGACTATGTTGGTCTTTCCTACACTTTTGCCACTCCTACAATTCAGATGTAAACAGTTTGTCTTTTCTTCATTTGGAGGCCATGTTGGATTTTCGAGCGGTTGTAGACTGTTGGTTCCTCTTTTGGTTTAAACGGCCATTGTCTTCTACATCTGTAGACGATACTAGTTTTTCCTTCAGTTGTAGACCATGTTGATCTTTGTGGAAGTTGTAGACCAGGGGTGTCCAAACTACGGCCCGGGGGCCATTTGCGGCCCGCCATGCATTTTTTGGCGGCCCGCGGCAAATACTAAAAATAATTTTTCAATGCTGTTTATTAAAAAAAAAACAAAGAGGGTGGATTAAACATTTCTAGCTACGCAAAGACACAAATTTGCAGCTAATAATTCAGTTCCAGAAATAAAAATAGTTTCATCCACTTGTTTCTTAGTGTCAACCTCCAATTTGTGAAAACATCACATTAATTAATGGTTAATGATTAATGAAAAAAATGTGAAAACATCACATTAATGGTTGTTAAGTGTGGTCAGTTGATGACCGATTGTTCTTGTGGTTCAGAATGTCAAGTTGGGATCAGCTGCTGTTCAGTGGAAAGGCATATCTCTTATAGTGGCACACAGTGGTCACTATTTGCCTTGTGACTGTTAGCAGTTTTCAATAAGAAACTGTACATTATATCAATAATTTATAATTGCTTCATTGATTTTTACCATGTTTAACTCATTCACGGCCATTGACGGAAAAAGACGTCAAATGATGCATTTTTTGCTGTCTGGTAATGAATGTGTTAATAAATAACTTAAAAAGAAAAAATAAATCAAAGTGGCCCTTGCAGCTTTATGTTTTTCTGTATGTGGCCCTCAGAGGAAAAAGTTTGGACACCCCTGTTGTAGACTATTTTTACATAGTGGACCACGTTGGTCTTTCCTACACTTGTAGACCATGTTTGTCTGTCCTTGGGTGTAGTCCACTGTCTCCTACTTTTGTAGAGCAAGCTGATCCATCTTATAATTGTAGACCTTGTTGGTCTTTCCAATACATTACCTGGCAACTGCGCAGGCACAGATGCATATACTGAAAAGTACGCCCACATGACGAGCATGGATGGTGCAAAAATAGATGTGAAACAGTCAGATGGGAGACAAATTATTTTGATCGTACTGAACCCTCCGCAACCAAAAAGTGATCAGTTCATTATTTGCTCTACTTGATTGCCACAAAGGCCCACGCAGGTTGTCCGTGCGTGCAGCTGGTCCTTTGTTTCCAAAAGTATGGGCAACAAAATATACTCAATCTTTTTTGTAGCTCATAGTATAGCAGAGCTAGGAGCCCCTCGGGGGAGATTCCCCAATGGGGTCTCGGAGTAAATAATTGACCGTGCAGCCCTCAAGCTGTTGACTGTGACCCACCGATGGTGCAGCATGGAGGAAGCATATGTCTACTGACTCCCCACTTGAACTGTTTCCATTGCAGCCAAAACAGCCTTCTGTGTCCCAGTATTCCTTCTTATGCATTCAGGACACTACGCAGATCCCTACCCTCATGACATTCTTCCCAATTTGCACCAGAAGTGTCACATTCCTCAGCAGTCGGGGCTGTGTAGCATCACTAGTGGCCAACATGTTACATTATGTAATGTAATGAAGCTGGAAGGATGCGGATGTGCTTTAAAGTGGAAACTTCCTGTTGTGTGGGGCCACAAGTATGGAGACAAATACTACACTGTCTGAACATCTTTGTACCAGCTACTACGGAATTTTGCGTGGATCACTTCAGATTTTGTTACATTTCCACTGTATTTTCATTGGAACGCATAGAATACGTCATATGTGGACATTTTTCGACCATTTCTTCCGAAATTTTTCTGGCCGCCATGTTCATTTTGTAGATGTTTGAGTCGCCTGCCGCTGCCAGCATTCTGTCAGCGTATTGCCGCCTTGAGTTAATGAGTGCGCTGCAAGACTGCGGGGTAATTACTGTAGTTATGTACCTGCCACTTTCTAGTGCCCGCTAGCTGTTTTAAGTGCCCACCATCGCCCGCTTGACAGACAGCTCGGGCCAAATGGGCTTTGTCTAGCTGGAAAATTGATGCGGATGAGTCACAGCGAGTGGGTGAGCGTGAGGAACGGAATACCAAGAACACGCCAATAAGGATGAAGCGCTTTTAAGGATGGGCGAAGTGGAGTGTGTAGTGTCCTATCAGCATTTTTCTCATCTCACCTCACCCGTTCTTTATTTCTTTTACTACAGAAAGGTCTCTTCAATGACTGAGCAGTTTTGATCAGTTCGTCATGAATAGTAGGGCAGATAGTGAGTCATTTACTACAAATTGCGTTAGGTATGTGTCAAATGATTTGTTACAAATTGTTCAGTAGGTTGTTATGGATGGATATAGCCTTGGAGTGTATAACTACAGGAATTAGCCTGCAGACTTAGACAACAGAGAAGCAACAAACCAACTTCACATGGCATCCTTGAGGTAACACAAAGAATACAACCATAATTGTTCCCAATGCCCCCCGCCCAAGCATCTGCCGCTTGATGAAATTCCGCAGCCTTTGGATTTGGCAGTGTCACACACCATTACGCAACCGCTTCGCTCAAGCTCGGAAGATGAAGTCTTGCCTATTTGCTTTTGTGTGATTCCGTAATGAGGTGCGTGTGCGTGTTGAGGCTGATGGAGTTGACGTGCAGGAAGTGTGCGCAGCAGGTAGAGCGCTTCCACCTCATCGAACGTGGCCCTCTTGCCCCCTTTCCGCCTCTACGACTTTGCCTGGCGGCGATGCACACTCAGCGGGAATGACGTCTTTCTTTTTTCTTTTTTTTTGGTCTCTGTCACTTACTCAGAAACTTTATTTTTAGCACAACCATTTCACTGGGTTTTAATGGGCTTTAAATATGTTGCTCTCAAGTGTTACAATAGGGATCTGTGCCTAGACAGCATAAGTAAAAGTTTGTGGATCTCACTCTTCATCTATCATTTGTTCCTTCCTTTAGTCATTCCTCTGGTTTCTTTAGGTCTCCCTAAACTGGTGGAATTTAGATGTTTCTGGGGGTTGGTGAAAGATTCTGGTTTTGTAATTCTGTGGGTGGATGATGTCTGTTTGGTACTGGATTTCACTTTGTTTCATCTTTCTTTCCTTTGATCCTTCCTCTGGTCTCCTGACAACTTCTCGACTCTGGCGGGACTCTGATGTATCCGGTTAAGGTGAAGGGTCTGGAATTTATAACAGATGTCAGGTGAATTAAAGAGTACAAACTCGCACACTCACACGCGATGATGATGATGACATGTTGACTCGGAAAGGCTGCCAAATGAATAATACTGAGCTCTCAAAAAAAAAAAAAAGTGTCAACAGTAGGTTACAAAAGAGATACGGAGGGACTGAACAAGTCACAGAAAGATAAAAATTTGACTTAAATAGGAATAGTGCATTTGGACCTGCCATGTAATCCAGCATCATTTTCCTCCCCGAAGCCTACCACTACACAGACGGAACATATTTTTTGCGTCCATTGTTTGTTCTTGTGAAGTGAATTCAACTCTGGTGGAATTATAGTTTGAAAAAGGCATTGTAATGGGCCTCATAGTGCTTGATTATTGCAGTTCCTTACATAAGTGCACATAAAAAAGCACATTTCCCATCTGTGAGTAAAATGTTCCAATTTCCTCCCTGTTTCCGCAGCTTTATTCCCTTCAAAGTCTCGACGCCGTCATGTCAAGACACTCGAGGCCACATGACCGCAGAATGCAAAGCGTTTGTTTCTTTCTCGTGCTGCGCCGCCAAGATAATAAAAATCATTTAAAAAAAAAACATAGCTTGACAATTTTTCATCTGAAGTGGTTTATTGAATAGAACGACAAGGCGAGTACGTGAACAGCTCCTCTGTGACAGATTAGGGACAGCTAAAGATGATGATTTACTTATCGGGATCACCATGATTGTCAGGCAAACACCCACTGGCAATTAAGCCGGTTTCCCGGGTGACGTGCACCTGGGAAGAGGTGTCACTTAGATTGCTCTACTGTTTTATCTTCTCTGCCAGCTCTTTGTGTGATCCACGTTGTGGACTAAAGAAGTAAGACATGCGTCCTAGTCAACTAATTCATCAATCAAGGGTTGTTCTCAAAAAACAAGTACTTAAATTTAATATTTTTAAAGGCATTTTGGACAGTTGGATGCCTCCAATTTTCTGGGAACAATTGGGTGGTTCACTAAATCTGCACCTGTTACCCAACCATAAACCGAAAGCCTCACTCTACCTTGAACCCTGAAATCTAAACCCTCACCTTTAACTTTATTTATGACCCTAAACCCTATCTTGAACTTCACCGCCAAGCCCTAACCTAAATCCTAAACCAATACCCTAACCATAAGCAAAAACCTGAACATAAGAACCTAAATTGGTAGCTTTTGATACCAATGTAAGATAACCATAGCCTCAAAACACAACCCCCTCATAATGCTAAAACTTGAATCCTAAACCTAACCATAACCCTGAAACTTCAGCCTCACCTTCAGCATAATCCCAACACGGAATCCTAATCCAAACCCAAAATCTCAACCCCCTAATCCAAACCCTAAACTTTATCAAACCCTTGCTGTATACCTAACTCTAAGATCTCAAACATAACAGCAAAACATTCATCCGACATGTTAGACTAACCCTGACACTCAAGATCAAGATCCGGTCCTCGAGGGTCCGGAGTCCTGCATGTTTTCGAGGTTTCTCTACTCTAAAACACCTGATTCAGTGATCCACATCATTATTAGGCTTCTGCAGAGCTTGCTGATGATCTTAAATATGAATCAGCTGTGTTGAACGTGGGAAACCTCTAAAACATGCAGGACTCAGGCCCTCTAGGACCAAACTCTGACACCACTGCTGTAGGAGAACCACACCGTGTTCCATTCAAGACCAACGTATATCATGCGTGTAGTCCTACCTCCCTGAAGGCATCGTAGCGCCTTGGCGGCTGTCCGGCGCTGCTGCGTGAGGAATGACTGTAATAAATTGGCGCAAGGCTGTGATTGGATTATTCATGACCGAAAATGAGGACTACATTGCTTGTATAACTGCTCTTTTGAAAAATACATTTTTCACACTTTGACGCCGCTCAGCTCAGGAGTGCGTCACTAGATGATTGTTTCCCAGAGCCACCATTTGGCCGATTCGCCGAGACATGAAAACGGGCGGCTGTCGGCAATTCTGGCATTTGAAGAAAGAGGAAAGTGACGTATCCACATGCCCGTCGTAACTGGAACATCCATCCATCCATTTTTATAGACCAATTTTCCATGACATCACACAGGAAAAGAGGAAGGTTTTCCGATAGATTCAGGAGTAAACAAACCCATCTTTGTCTTGACCAAGGCCAATGATTTTCTTCTTGTGTGGTACTACTAAAATGTCATTTGAAAAGAAATCAAGTGAGGTACAGGAGACACAACGGTGGGTCTGGTGGAAAATCAGACTTGGTTAATATGACCATTGAGGGACTGGCTAATTCAGTTAGGAGACAATAAACTGAATTCCTTAACCAAAGGGTATGCATACTGACATAATTTGTCTGTGAGCCATTGAGTGGTCCTTGTGGTGGCTAATCCCGTTTGTCTTATCTGTTAGGATGTGCTGGATGGTCAATTTCCCACGGAGTCTATGATCACTAGCGATTACGTCCTTCAACTACATTTCCTCGATGGAGTTATTGGGAAAATTGGCACTCAATGGTTGTAGAAGATAAAGTGACAAGGATGTGTCAAGATGGAGATCACCATCCATCAATGTCAGCCGTGTATCTCTCGGCGGCCGTGAACTATGAACTGTCTCGGCGGGTGACGGTCACAGTGAGTTATGAGAGCCATCAAACGTGCAGCCTTCAGGATGCGTGGGGGTGCTTTAATGGAAAACCCGCAATCAAAAATTCCCTTCCCGTCCTACTTCCAGAGATTTGTACGTGTTGTCTACGAGCTCACCGGAGACAGTCGCCCGGTCCGTGTTATGAAAGGTTTCCACGCAATTAAATAGGCCGTTTGATCAGCGGAGAAGCTTTAAAGCTCAACTACACGCCCACAGCAGGCGAGGGAGGAAAAAATGCTTTGGTGCTCCCACAACGAGGGTGCGAGGCGGAAGGTTTTTAAGTTGGCAGAGCAGGATTAGCGTTAGCTCTGCTTGAGTACTGTGGTGGGCAAAACTGTAAGATTTGGTGTCATTTCAAAGGAAGTACTTCCTGTTTTTCATTTGTTTGGCTTACAAGTGTTTTGTCTACAAATATTTATTGTAACTGACTTTACGATTGCCATAGTGTAGATTAGTGATGAACTGCAGCGTAGGGCCCCTCCTGAAGGTAGTTTAATGGTTTTGTTCCCACAAAAAGCCTTTGGCATACAATTTTCGACAACATGGGAGTACTGTGAGCTATTGGTTAACACGTCTCCTCACACAAAGTCTCGCTAGGTTGAACAACGAATGGGCCTTCCAATTGATTAATTGATGGATTTGTCCATCCGGTGTATCGCGGTGCACAAAGGCCTCCTTTTATTTCAGCTTAATGACCCGTCACGTCACGTCCCCTCACCCCGCCCACCATTTTGGCTCCCGCCGCCACGGTAACCCACAATACCCCGCCGCATATTACATTTCACTCCCACGGCTTTCAGCCATTCCTCGTCCGTGACTTTTCTCGTGTTGCCACTCTTCCTTTTGGTCACTCGCTGCTATGAGCTAACATGTCACAAGGGATCGCTAATGGCTTCTTCTTAGCAGCGGGGCATTTTAAGCAAATTAAAAGTGGCCTTTCCCCGCCCCCTTTTCTTTTTTATGGCTTGATTGATGGTTGGAGAGACCGATGGATCCCTGGCCGTAATCACCCGGCTTCTTGATTGGCGGTCGGCTGGCCAAAAGGGAAAAAAGGGGGTTCTGGAAATGGTGCCGTTCCATTTTGGCCATCCTGGCTTGATGTAAGAGTGAGGCAGCACACAAAGCTCTTTGTTTGATTTGTTCGGTTATCGCAGCTCGTTTGCTTTCACGGCTAAGCCTTCACAAGACCTTTTGTTGTTGTTAATTAAGCGACTGTTTTGTATGCCAGTCCACAGAGAGGGAGGGATTCTTATTCCTCCTCTTTTCCGCCTCAGAGGTATTTTGTATTTCTCTAATAGGCTGTGTTCCACGCAGATGAGCTGTTTAAATGTATATTTGTTTTACTGCCTCCTCCTCCTCAGACAATTACATTCCCCGATGCGCATCCTGCAGTCAATTCTGGCGAGCTGGAACGCCGCCAGGGCGCTTTGTTTTCTGGGGGTTTTCACACCACATTGAACCTCGTTGAAATTGCTCAGTGTGTAAGATCAAGGGAAGCTCAGTTAAATGTATTGATTGTTCTTGGATGTTTGTTTTTTTGTCCTAGTAACTCTTTATTTAGATTGGGTAAACATACAAATGGTTCTGTCGTCAACGGTTACTGGGTTCTATGGTGTAATCTGATTGTTTTTGGGGGGGGTTTTCGACAATACTCCCAACATCCATTCCAAGTAACATTTAATCAGATGCAATTTGGTGTGGGGTTCCTCAGGGAAGTATTTTAAGTCCTTTTATTTTCTATAAGCACGTACAATCGTCAACGCCAGTCTTTTTTTCTCTCAAATTTGCTCTTGTGTTTCTACCAGGCTGTAAAAAATGAGAATTTCACATGCTGTCAGCTTTTAAATGGCACAACAATCAAGCGCTTGCACTCTTGCTTGTCACCTCTTGATGTCTTTAAAGGGCAAAACCGAAAGAACAACCTTTCGTACGTGACAGGGTGGCATTGCGGCGCTGCTCTTTTCATACCGCTTAACACCTTTTTGTCATTTTTTGCCCGCTTGGTTTTTGACCCAGCTGTGTCTTCTGTGTGCGTTGAAGGAGGCGAAACTGCGCGAGCTGCTGGACGTCAGCACGCTGGCGGGCAAGATGGAGAACAGGATGCTGACGGTGGTGAGCGGTACCGACATGGTCAACGTCACGTACCTGAACTTCATGGCCTTCCAGGAGGAGACGGCCAAGGTAGATAGTCAGAATCTTCAAGAAAATGTTAGCGTAGATGCTAATGCTAAAAAATGTTGGTCAGTTATGTAATATTGTAATCCAAGGCTGGTCGCCACGGCAACAACTACTACCATTCTCCAGTGTACTATCTCGATGTTACGGCATTTGAAGGTTGTTTTATATTGTTGCTTTAATCCACTGTGTACAGCCTCCTTTTAATAACTTGTGTAAAACTATAACTTTATTACTTATTTGGGAGGCTTTTGGATGTGTGTTTTATTTCCCATAGGAATGGGCCGAGGAGCTTTTCAGTCTGGCTTCCAACCTGCTGGTGCAAAACATGTCCAGGGAGGCCTGCCTGGAAAAAGCGTAGGCCATAACCACACGCACACACACACACACACACACACGCACACACTGCCATAAATCGCCGACCTCGGTTGACTCACGTTTTGTGGCGTAGTGCGTAGAGTGACCCGGCCAATGACTTTTAAAGCACGTCTTTGTCAGCCGTCAGTGCAGCGCCAGCTCCGAACGCGCTTGTTCGATCCCTCTCGGCTGGAGTGACCTGAAATACTGTATGAATCCGCCAACAGCACGCGGCTATTTGTTGTTTATCTGTGATCAGCTCTCAACCCGCTATGCCTCCCTCCCTCCCGACAGCAGGCAAATTGACTTATGAGACAATAAAAACGGGCATCGACTGAGCGCGCGCCGGGCAGACTTCTGTCGGCTTGTGTCCGCCAGTGCGGTGCAAATGTGTAAAAGCGGAGGATGCTAACAATTTGCGTGTTTTGCTATGGGATACGACGCTCGTAAATAGGTTTTAATTAGCTGTTAGCACTTTCTCTTACTCTACTTTTACGGATCTGTGGGCAAAAGTATTAATACAGTTACATACAATAAGGAAATTAAAGTAATGTGAATTATATAATGATATATAAGAAATATTAATTAGAAATAATGAAATGTATATAATATTCCGGGCGGCATGGTGAGGAAGTGGTTAGCACGTCCGCCTCCCAGTACTGAGGACTCGATCGGGTTCGAGTCCAGGCTCCGGCCTTCCTGGGTGGAGTTTGCATGTTCTCCCCATGCCTGGGTGGGGCTTCTCCGGGTACTCCGGCCTCCTCCCACATTCCAAAGACATGCATGGCAGGTTATTTGGGCGCTCCGAATTGTCCCTAGGTGTGCTTGTGAGTGTGGATGGTTGTTCGTCTCTGTGTGCCCTGCGATTGGCTGGCAACCAGTCCAGGGTGTCGCCCGCCTACTGCCCAGAGCCAGCTGAGATAGGCTCCAGCACGCCCCGCGACCCTTGTGAGGAATAAGTGGTGAAGAAAATGGATGGATGGATATAATATTCCTGAAAACTGTTAAAAATGTAAAGATCAGTGACTTCAGAGTTATATTCAGCACTTTAAATAAAGCAACAAGAGGAAAAATATTGCTGTCGCAAGGCAGAATTTCTTATACGTAACCATTTCAAATCACAAACTACGGCAACTCCACTTGGACTAAAAGATTGAGATTTTATGTTTGAGTAAATATGTAATTTAGTTTCATTTATATATATTGTAATATATTTAACATACAGAACATTCACATTATGTTATATAATAATAATAACAATAATAATAATAATAATAATAATAATAATAATAATGAAAGTGTATTTTTACTTTAATTTTCTCTACATCTATAATTAAACTGTATTACAGTATTATGGACTAGCAGCATTATACAAATTGTATGTGCACATTATCATTTCTCACTGCTCTGTATTAAATCTAAAATTAAAAAAAAAAGGGGGGGGGGGCTAAAATAGTGGCATTAATGCAGTGTGAGTGCCATAAGTAGTGGACTCTGTAGTGGATATTAATTATTAGCCAGCATCCACTTAAGGGCCCAGCTCCTGTTGCGTTTATTTTTAGTTCCGTCTCCGATTAGCCTGCACATACTAAACTGTCGTATAACTGCCTGTGTGTGTATACATTGGTCGTATGACGCAATGTGTTGAACACAAGTATGATTGTAATGCTTTTTGCTGTGTGCAGATACACGCGACTGAAGCTGCAATTGAACCCTGAAGGTCGAATCCCCGTCAAGAAGTAAGACGTCTCTTCACGCTCCTTCGCCTTCATCCTCCTCCCATGCTGAGCTTTAATGCTGGCGCTTACGCAGAATATATGGCCGGCATTAAAAGTGTGCAGGGAGCCAGGGTTTATACACTTCTTAGTGGAATGAGCCAATTAAATCAAATCTTTAATTAAAACTTCATTTACTAACGCGACATTGCAGACTAACTGTGGAAAGGAAGTGGGAGTTGTCTCGCAACACCGTTGTCAGTTTGTGCGTTCGTGTCGTCCCCGCAGCATCTTCAGGGTGTTCTCGTCAGACCGCAAACGAGTGGAGACGGCGTTGGAAAACTGCAACCTTCCCTCCGGCAGAGTGAGACGCCAAAACATTCCTCGTTTCCCCCTTCTTTGTTGTCCTCATCTCTCCTCCCTCTCGTCCGCCTCCTTGGTTTTCATGCGTCCGTCAGTCCCGTCGTCTGAGTCATCCTCACTTGTCATGGCACAAACGCACCCGAGGGAGCCACATTGATGCAACGGCTTTATTTTTACCCTACTCACATGTCACTGCACCCCCGTCGCGTGTGCACCAGCCCTCCAGCTAGTACCGTCACCATCCCATCAAAAGCACGCATTTCCACGTTATGGATTTGTGGTCAATGAGCGATTTGCAAGTTTTTATGGGTCATGACCTTCATTTTTGTTGTTGTTGTTTTTTATGTTATCGATCCTTAAATGTGGCACAATTGTAGGATTCAGGCCTAAACGAAATACTAGCTTAAACACCCCAAACATAAACAGAAGCCAAGTTGTGGTGAACCGGCACTGTCCCTGATTTAGAAGAATAATTAACGAAATGTTAGAATTATAACAAATTTATTTATAACAAATACATACAATAAATTACAATAAATAATATATATATATATAAATATATATATAAAGTCCATTATTTTCTGTAATGCAATTAAACAAGCAAAAATGTCATACATTCTGGATTCATTACAAACCAACTGAAATGTTGCAAGCCTTTTCATTATTTTAATATTGCTGATTATGGCGTACAGCTGAAGAAAACTCAAATATCCTATCTCAAAATATTAGAATATTTCCTCAGACCAAGTAAAAAAAAATGCCACAATCAGCAATATTAAAACAATAAAAGGCTTGCAATATTTCAGTTGATTTGCAATGTATCCAGAATGTATGGCATTTTTGCTTATCTAATTGCTTTACAGAAAATAAGAAAATAATGGACTTTATCACAATATTCTAATTTTCTGAGACAGTCCTGTATAGCGCACAATGCGTCCGTGAATGGATTGAATAGTGGGAGTAAAAATGTCAAAATATTGAATATTAGATAGAAAAAAAGTGGCAAAATGTTTGATTTTGTCTGATTTATTTATGTATTAGTTGGCCCTAGGCTATCAGGCCACGGTTAATGTTTGACCGTGACTCACCCATCCCCAAAGTAATGGACGTCAAATCATAAAACCAAATCAAACAAAAAGGCAAATTTTTACTTATTTTTGTTGTTGGTTACATTGCCATCTTATGAAAATATACAATTGTGTTTTGTATGTTTTTATCTGGAAAACACACAAAAATTAACCAAATGTGGAGATACATATTTTTCATTGGTGCTATGACCATGTAGCATTGCATAGCATTTCTTTTTGAGAAAGAAAAAAAAAAACACTGAGAAATATGTATTTTCACATATGTATTTTCAATATGTATTTTTTTTTCCCAAATAGAACCTCTGCAATTTTCTTATATTTCCCAAAAACAATTTTGTTGTTATTTATCTGATAAAACAACACAAAATGCGGCAACATTTTTCCTTTTCATTACAGAGGTCAACGTTAAAAAGGCCCCGCCCCCATCCACCAAAAGTGTGTCTGGGATGCGCGCGCAAGCGAGTGTGCGCGTTTGGTTGTTTGCAAAGTGGCGACAACTGCTTACACGGCGGCACAGACACGTCGTAAAAAGAAGCCTACTGAATGGCCTCTTAATACAAACACCATGAACGCGCAGGAATACAAACTCGCTCTATCGCCTTCTCTCTCGCACACACACGCATGCACACGCTACACGTGTGTGTATATATAGATATGTAGAGCGAGCAGTAGCTAATTAGCACAAGGAGCAGCAGGAACAAACGTGTTGCCTTGTGAAAGTCTGCTGGGATTTGCTGCTGTTCCTGCGGGCTCGTAATTACAGCTAAATGGTACGCCTGTTAATCCCTAAAACGCACACACTCGATGACTCATTGACCTGTGCGTCAGTGTGATGATAACCGTAGAACAAGAAATTGATCGTACCGACCGTTGGGAGACATCTTTAAAACAATTAATCAGCTGGGGACTAAAGTATTGGGACACGCTTCTGGATCAATTGATGGACAAAAGTGTTGGGACACGCCTCTTGATTAACCCCTTCAGACCCATAGATGGTTGCAGTGGACATGACAAATTTGCGTGTTAAACCAATGAAAACGCATAATTTAGATGATGCCAACATTTCTGGCACACGATTGGATCCTAGCTAACCAATCACAATCACAAGTTGTTTTGCATGATGTTCATATTAAAAATGTTACATATAAGCTTGGTAAGTTTACAACACGTTACAGCCATACTATCCTGGTGTCCACTATTACTGATAAAAACATGAGATAACCCCCCAAAAAAATTTCCCATGGTGTTCTTATGTGGGAAAAGAAAAAAAATGCCCAGCAAAAAAAAATGCAGGTTTCAAGGGGTTAATTAACTAATTTACAATCAGCAAAATTCAATATATTACACGCAGTTTTACAGCATTTTGACTATTTAACAACCCTCGGAATATTCTGACCCTGTTCAGAAATGTACTTGACGGATTTATACGTCAGTGGCAGTAAACGGTTGGATTCAGGTGATTAGTCTAAATATTTGTGAATAAGTGAAAAAAAAATTCTGTGGTATTTTTACACCATTTTTACACAAGAATGAAAAAAAAAGAAAAAAAAAATGCAGGTTTCAAGGGGTTAATTAACTAATTAACAATCAGCAAAATTCAATATATTACACGCAGTTTTACAGCATTTTGACTATTTAACAACCCTCGGAATATTCTGACCCTGTTCAGAAATGTACTTGACGAATTTATACGTTAGTGGCAGTAAACGGTTGGATTCAGGTGATTAGTCTAAATATTCGTGAATAAGTGAAAAAAAAAATTCTGTGGTATTTTTACACCATTTTTACACAAGAATGCTACTGAGACATCGATAAAAGCATATGTATTAATCCAAAAAAATCTAATTATCTAATTTTGACCTTGGAGAATATAAATAGGTTGTTGCTAATAGAGTAAAAGCAAAAACAACCAGCGTGAAATTTGCCAACGCATGCATTATCCTCCCTTTTCCCACATGAGCAGTTTTACTAGTTTCATTTAGTTTCATTCTGCAACAATTTGCATATTTGAACTCTTTTTGTCTTTTCCCAAACTTGCAGAACGACTCCATCCCCCAAGAAGACTTTACACCAGAAGTGTACAACCTGTTCCTCAGCAACATCTGCGCCCGGCCCGAACTGGACCACATTTTCTCTGACGTGTAAGATGCTCTCTTTTTTTGTCGTTTTAATCCAGCAGTTTGCAGGGAACCATCACCTTGGTAACCTCCTAAAAAAAAAAAGGGAATCAAGGCATTGGCAGATAGTGTGGGATAAAGGGCAAGTCTATTTCGAGACGCAAAAGAGGGGTGATTCATTGTCCTGTTTATTTTTTTTTTCATGACGACTGCTGGAAGGATCACGTACACGCGCGCACACAGGCTTTCAGGCTGTGTACTTTACTGGAGATTGCATCATTTAAAGTGAAATTTAGCACCCTGTTCATTTGGAAGAACCTTTCATTCTTTTTATGCCCTGGTAAATGAGAGAAACCTATTGATATAGTAAAAAAAAAATAATAATAAATGAATAACTTTTTTTTTTAAAGTCACAATTAGATATTTTGCATAATTATTTTAAAATTTAGGGGCGAGACGCCGAGTGTTTCTCTCATCACGTCTGCAGCATAATGTTGTCATACACTTCTAATATGCGCTCTAATTTTCCTTAATCATTCTAATGCAATTAATATTTATGTGTTTCATTTTGAGTGTTGCTGATCACTTAAAACTGCATATTTAATTAAAAAAAAAGAAAAAAAAAGCCCCAGGTGAGGCAGACACTGATATGAGGCAAACACAGTCAATTGCCTGAAGTTAAATGCAATATTACATATTACAGTATGTAATATTATGTACTGTATTATTGTGAATACACAACTAACTTCCTCTATTTTGTCTTTGCCTTCTTGCTCTTGTTGTGTCCCGGCGGTGGGTCAGGGATGCAAAGAGTCGTCCGTACCTGACCGTGGAGCAGATGACGGAGTTCATCAACAACAAGCAGCGAGACCCCCGACTCAACGAGATCCTGTACCCGCCCCTCAAGCCCGAGCAGGTCCAACAGCTGCTGGACAAATACGAACCCAACGCCGCCCTCGCGCAGAACGGTCAGTGTAGATCAACTTTTGGTAGTGGGATGATCTCATATCTCAAATGGTGCATTAATGCCATCTACTGGTGGTTGCATGTCAGTAAAGTTGTTTCCAAGCTTGAACTTGACAGCAGAGCAGCATCAAACCATCTCTGTCCATTCTCACTGAAAAATAACTAAAACTAATAACTAATAACTAATTAAATAAAGAAAAAAAGAAAAACTAACTCAAATGAAAATTTCAAAACCTTAATACCCACTCCAAAACCTTTAAGAAAATCATCGTAGAGGAGTGAAAGTAAAGTGAAGTGAGGGAACAACTCCACTTTTTCATAGCTTTTCACTGCCTGCAGACAAACACTGTCCTCGAGTGATTTTTTTTTTTTTTTTTTTCCCAAGAGTGAAGGCAGCAGGCTGCCAAGAACAGGAATGTTTGAAGCAATGTTTACAAGATTAGGACCACCAGACGTGGACCCCTGCCTGTTAAAAAGAGTGCGAGCGAGCTCAAGCTAAAGCCGGTGTCAGATGAAGAGCACGCGAGCCCGGCCCGCTTTTCGGGGTTTAAAAATTGAACATCAGAAGTGACGAGCGAGCGAATAATTCATGAATGAGCGGCGAGATGGACAAGCTGCAGTGAATCATGAAGTGCTCTCAAGTCATCCCAGGTGTCAGCCAGCGCGCAAGCAGCCGCACGCTGCTGCGTTCAAGGTCAAGCCTGCACAAAATCTGCAGAAAATCTATTCGTCAATGGAACGCTGCCATGCACTTAGGCATCAGCTCTCTCGTGCTCTCAGCAGTCACACATTTTACATGGGAGTATTAAGGCGCTTTTCATTAAGGTGAATGATTTTTTCTTTCTTTCATAGTGACATTACCGAATAATATTCATAATTTATTTCCATTTTTAACCACAAAAAATGAATCTTTAATCCTGCAAATTCTCTATTCAGCTTAATTTGCACAACTTGGATGGATGGATGGATGGATACATGGATGATGGATGGATGGATGGATGGATGGATATGAATTGATGGATGGGTGGATGCATGGATCCTGGATGATGGATGGATGAGGAATGGATGAATGGATGAGGAATGGATGGAGGATGGATGGATGAGGAATGGATGGATGGATGATGATACATGGATGGATACATGGATGGATGGATGGATGGATGGATACGTCAGTGGATGGATGCATGGATGGATGGATGATGGCTACATGGATGGATGGATGGATACATGGATGGATGCATGGATGAAGGATGATGGATGGGAGGATGAATGGATGGATACATGACTATCAATGGATGATGGATACATGAATGGATGAATGGATGGATACATGGACAGATGGATGGCCGGATGGATGGATTATTGATGGATTGATGGATGGATGCATGGCTGGATAATGGATGGATGAGGAATGTATGGATGGATACATGGATGGATGGATGATGGATACAAGGATGTATGTATGGATGGATGGATGGATGATGGATGGATACATGAATGGATGATGGATGGATACATGGATGGGTGGATGATGGCTACATGGATGGATGGATGATGGATACATGGATGGATGGATGGTTGGATGGATGGATGCGTACATGAATTGATGGACGGATACATGGACAGACGGATGGACAGACGGATGGATGGATGGATGGATGGATGGATACACTGATGGAAGGATGAATCGGCAGACAGTCACATGGATAGTTGGTTAGATGACTAGAAAGCTACATGGACGGTTACTTATATGCTAGTTAGCTAGCTAGCTAGCTAAATGTCATAATTAATGAACTAATGGATAAATGGAAGGCTAAATGATAAATATCACCATTAAATGACATTTTTAACCAACATTAAGATACATCATATACAGTAGACTCCGCAAATGGCTGCTTGTTCCAATGAGTTTGCACATATCCATCAATACATTTTCTTAACCGCTTGCGCTTGCTTGTGGCAATGCTACAAGGTCATAGCACCAATGAAAAATATGTATCTCCATCCATCCATCCATTTTCTTGACCGCTTATTCCTCACAAGGGTCGCGGGGATGCCGGAGCCTATCCCAGCTGGCTTCGCGCAGTAGGCGGGGTACACCCTGAACCAGTTTCCATGAGTTTGCTCATAGTTAACATAAATTCCACCTAGCTTACGTAGCATTATCGATCAAGCTAGTGTACACGCTTCTGATTGGTCTCATTCGGGCTGATTTCTTAGTCGTAATTCAAACGTTTCCCTCTTCGTTTTCACTTTTAGGCATGTGTCTTTTTTTCATGCATCCCTTCATAATACACAAGTACATCCAATTTTTTGTCTCGTGTCAGAGCTGATTTTTTTTTCCCTGTCTCTCTGTATTCAGTAGCTTATATTGTCAGTCAGGTTTGCCTAATAAAGTAGCTCTCATCATTTCAAAATCATATTCAAGCAAGCATGTTATTAAACCGTAATCACTGGTGTGTTTTTACACGTGCTCCTTGGAAGCTCGCCCTTCCCCGTCCCGGCGATGACATATTTTCCCCAGCGCGAAGTATTTAGCCCGCCGGAAAGGAAGTGCCGCCATCTGCTCGGCAGAGTGGTCGACGCATACATCCGTATGCCCCACTTTGCCCGCCCTCAAGGACACTCCCATTTGCAGTTTTGTACTGCATTTAACATACTGTATCATTGTCTGTGTATTGGTTCAGGCAATTGATAGATGTATGACTGGATGATACTTAGATTGATCTGGCCAATCTTTCAATTTGAAAAATCTAAACGTGGCTTTCAGATTGGCCATGTGTCCAGGGAGTGCACATACATTGTTTTCCCCATAGAGGATCAGATATCCGTTCTATCCATATATCTTCCTCCATTTCAGGTGTTGATTTCATGTGGTAATAATCATCTCTTAGCAGCCCTTTAAACAGCTTGAATGTTAACATTGTTAAAAGGGGAACCAGACACCGCTCATTTTTATTGTCATTGAGCGAAAGCCTTTATGTAACTGAATAAGGGATCATTAAAAACCTAATAAAAGTCCATACCAGATTTGTTCTAAAGTGTTTCCTTATTAGGGCCTGAGCATGAGGTGTGAAGGATCGGTAGCATCCCATGAATAGATTTGAAAATTCAGCCCCTGAAGCAGGTTTAATTTCGTAACATGAAATTTGGTAGGCGTGTCAATCATGAACAAACCCACAAAAAAGTCTCAAGAAACTAAATGCTACATTGTAAGGATTTGCCGTTTTTGTCATTTCACATGGGCTGAGAATGGCAGAGACGAACTCCTCCAGATTTTGTCCATTTAAGCTTGCAGCTTTAATTATTATTATCATTATTATTATTATTATTAAAAAAAAAAAAATTAGTGAGAACCCCCAGATGTCGACCATGTTAACACCATTTCTCCTTGTTTCATCTCCTGGGAACGCGAAGGTAGCGGTTGCAGGGTTGGAGGGGTTAGACCTCCTGGTGTCAAGGGAGCCCCCCCCAGTCTCTGATGGCACATCGAAAGCTCCGATTTCACAGACGACAGCCCGGCGTTAATTAGAGAAGTGACTCTGCAGAGGGCGGCGCCGCATTAATTAGCATAAAGTGGCCGGGAGGACTTGCCGCGCCCGCCGAGCACACGCTCACTTTGCATATTTAGCATAACGTCAGAATCTGCGCGCGTGCCCAGCAGACCGTTAGTGGATTTTCATTTTTCTTCTTTTTTTTTCCCACTTGTGCAATATGCTAAAACTAGACAAGGTAGTGTGTGTGTGTTGTATGCTAATTTGTTGAAGCTCATTTGTTGTTTGTTTTATGGTGAAGAAGAGGCAAAAGTCGACCTTGACAAAGCAAAGGATGTTAATTTGTAAAATCTCATACTCTATGCTTACTAGTCACAACATGAGGTGCTCATCATGAAATGTTATGCCCACATTAAACTCTACAGGCAAAAAAAGCTCTGCAATTTAGCATTAACTATGTTTTTAGGATACCTGCATATGATTAAGACCCGAGTTGAGTTGAGTTTGAGCAAAGCCTTGGACATTGTCCTTCAAACTTCTAGCAGTTATGTTCTGAGGTTGGATCCCAAAAGAGCAGACACAAATAAGAGTTTATCACTTTATTCGCATAACTAGACTAGACGAGAAACGATGAGAATGCATCGAGAATCACGAGACGCCAAGCACCCTTGGGTAGTGCAGATGCACAGAGGAACCGAGGTAATAATCTGACAAACACATACTTCTTGGTTTGGCTTAAATAGACAGTGAATTGATCGGATTGGCTGTGGCCAGACATGTGGGTAACAGGACTGACATGGAATTATCTGATTGGCTGTTAACCAAGTAAAGGGTTTAAAGATTCTTGACATCACATAGCTCCTGACATTACATAGCTTAAAACCAGTTGAAACTAGATGCCAATTACATCAGTTCAAAACAGACACTTGAGCTCACAGTCATGACCCAAACTTAACCCTGGCATGACCCAGTCATTCAGTTCAAAACACCACTTCAAAACAGACACTTGAGCTCACGGTCATGACCCAAACTAACCCTGGCGTGACCCAGTCAAGACACTAGCATGGATCCTTGAGACATTTATGTGTGTCTGGTTTTGATAGACTTTTTCCAGCAAATTTCGTTGGCAGATGATTTTTTTTCTTTGAGTTTATAGCTAAGTACGAAACCTAGAATTTGCCTCGAAATGTATCTTTCAAAACAAAATAGCCTACTGTTCAATTCCGGACATGGGTCTTTGAAACTTATTTGTAACTTATGATAGACATGTCTGTTTATGGTCTGTTTTAAAACAAAATACTAGCTACTAGCTAACTTCCTCTTAAATTCCGGACATGGGTCCTTGAAAGTTTTCCATGCGTCCTAATCTGATCGTCTTGCTCTCCAAATTTTGTTTCACTAGATGAAACAGGTGTTGGGGGCTGATTTGTTGTTTTGGTCTATCTTTCTAATAAAGTACAAGGCCGGGAAATTGTCCCAGAAAGTGTGCTTCAAACAGAAGATCCTTTAATGCAATAGGGGAAACTCCTTCATTAACTACTTGTGTATTGAAACACACGAGAAATCCTGAAGATCTTCTTCTTCAGGCCGGTGTGAAAGTCTTAATCTCCAGTTGATTGTGTTGTGTTTTTAATTTGGACAGGTCAGATCTCAGTGGATGGCTTCGCCAGGTACCTGAATGGCGAGGAGAACAGCATCATCCCACCAGAGAAGCTGGACCAGAGCGAAGACATGACCTTTCCCCTCTCGCACTATTTCATCAACTCCTCGCACAACACTTACCTCACAGGTACACACACACTCATTGCTATTCATGAACTTTTCTGCTGAGCCCTTGTAACTGCGAGAAAAGGATGCTCAAATCATTTTTTTTCTCCTCCCTTCAATGGATGTTAAGACTTCTCCTTTTAGTGATTCAATTTCATTGTCGGCTGGACTCGTTTGAAGTGGATCAGACTGCGGCTCCTCTGATGGCGAATTCACTCAATTTCCTTAATGGCCAGAAAAATGTGGAAATATGAATCTCGCGCTGTGCGACTATGACATTACATTTGGAGTGTTTGCGTATGGAAGATGGTCGGGATGTCTTTTGAGCATAAAGGCCATTTTCAAAACGTGTTCCAGTCCACGTTTAACTTGCCGTGGTACGGATTTAGCTTTATTTTTCCATTACGAGATGGCAGTCAAGCAAAATTATCAATGGCAAATAGAATGCTAACATGCTACAGATGTATGCTGCTAACATATAGCAAGATAGCAACCTGAATACAGAGAGCATGGTTTTTACATTCCTTGTAACCGGGTGTTATTTCAAATGAGATTTGAGAACTTACTAATAGTTGGTATGCTAACATATTGTGAGACATCAACATAAGTTGAGAATAAGTTGAGAATGCGCTAAGACAGGTCTACAAGGATCTTCTGTCATGGCCTGTGGTCTGGATGTCTTTCAAGTGAGAATTGATATAATGCTAGCATGTTAGCATTTAGCAAGATAGCAACCTGAGTACATAAAATGCTAAGGCAGATTCGTAAGTAGAACCAGGCCCGCCAGAGTCAGCCGCCATTTTTAATTAGAATATAAGCAATGCTAACGTGCTAACATTTGGTATATTAAAAATATGCGGATGGATGGATGGATGGATGGATGGATAGTAGATCGATGGATGGATGGATGGATAGTAGATCGATAGTGGATGGATGGATGGATGGATGGATAGTAGATCATAGTAGATGGATGGATGGATGGATGATGGATAGTGGATGGATGGATGGATGGATGGATGGATAGTGGATGGATGGATGGATGGATGAGGGATAGTGGATGGATGGATGGATGGATGGATAGTAGATCATAGTAGATGGATGGATGGATAGTAGATCATAGTAGATGGATGGATGGATGATGGATAGTGGATGGATGGATGGATGGATAGTGGATGGATGGATGGATAGTAGATAGATAGTGGATGGATGGATGGATGGATGGATGAATGGATGGATAGTAGATCATAGTAGATGGATGGATGGATGGATGGATGATGGATAGTGGATGGATGGATGGATGGATAGTGGATGGATGGATGGATGATGGATAGTGGATGGATGGATGGATGGATGGATGGATAGTAGATCATAGTAGATGATTGGATGGATGGATGGATGATGGATAGTGGATGGATGGATGGATGGATGGATGGATGGATGGATGGATAGTAGATGGATGGATGGATGGATAGTAGATGGATGGATGGATGGATAGATAGTACAGTACATTTTCAAGTCAGTTGCTAACATGCTAACAAGTCTAAAGCGGTTGTTTTGTATTTTGCTCATGTAGCGGGACAGCTGGCGGGCAACTCGTCGGTGGAGATGTACAAGCAGGTTCTTCTGTCCGGCTGCCGCTGCATCGAGCTGGACTGCTGGAAGGGACGCACCACTGAAGAAGAACCCGTCATCACTCACGGTTTCACCATGACGACCGAGGTCTCCTTTAAGGTACCAGCCAGGAAAACAAAGTACCGCAACAAGACGGCAAGTAAACTAATACAAGTTTGTGTTGATGTGTTTCAGGAGGTGATCGAGGCCATCGCGGAGTGTGCCTTTAAGACCTCGCCTTTCCCGGTCATCTTGTCGTTCGAGAATCACGTGGACTCGTAAGTTGGCTTTAGTTGTTGCAGTTTTTTCCAACAGTATCAAAATCACTCCTATTTTTTCTTTCAGACCCAAGCAACAGGCCAAGATGGCCGAATACTGCCGCTCGATATTTGCCGATGCTTTGCTGACGGAACCTCTCGAAAAGTATCCTGTGAGTCCGACACACAAACACACTTCCTGCAGCATGACAGTCTATTTGCGATCTCACATAACGGCCTGGTATCGACAGTGCGTGTCGCATTTGGCAAGGCGTGCTGGCACTCGTCTCTCCCGTCTGTCACACTTCAAAATGGCCTCCCGCAGATGTGATACATTTATGCGCGTCTTTCTGTTTACATGCTTTGGAATCCGTCACTTTCTTGGCTTCTTCGCCGTTATCACACGAGGGGCTCGCGGGCCTCAGCAGCTGGGTGCGATTAAATGGTCAGACGACAAAGTGCGGCCGGCGTAATCTCTCTGCCGCTTTTTCTTGGCGGCACTTTATCAGTCTAGCTTCTGTTGCCATGGCTACCGGGCCCAAGCTTGCTTTAGCCCTTTGTCGCCAAACTCTCCCATAACACATCCACCCGCTCCAATCTAAACGTGACCATTTTGAGGATTGAGGCCAAAGTGTGGATTTAAGACGATAATTTTGATTGTGCAAGTAGGTGCAACAATGGAGTGGGTCTCCCCAAATGGGCAAAGTTAGCACCTCATTACAACTTCATCCCTGCAATTTATTAAAGATATTTTTATATTTTATATTGTAACTGTGTTAAGTACATTTGTGTAATATGGAGTGAGGTTCCAGTGGCTGCCAAAGTTAGCACGTCATTACGTCTGGATATTGAAAACTCATTTTCAAAGTTGCCCAACTGTATAGAGTTATTATACATCACACAATGGTGCAAGAAAAAAAATGGAGTGAGATTCCCCAGGCTGGCTAAGTTCGTGCATCCATTCTTCTGCATCTCCACAACTATTATAAATATTGCCATAGTGTATATAATAGCTTCAACACACATTGGTGGGAATTAAATGGAGTTAGGTTCCCCTGGCTGGAAAAGTAAGCGCCTCAATACATTTATAGCTCCCTGTGACTCCATGCAAATTATGTTTTGGTTCCACAATTATTGATGGGAAGTCAAGGGTGTTAGGTTCCACAGGTTGGCAAAGTTAGCATGTCAGTACTTCTGCATCCCTGCAACTCATTGAAAAAGTTGCCTAACCGTGCTGTATATAGCGATTGCACAACACAAAATAATAGAAAAAATGGATGGAGTGAGGTTCCCCAGGCTGGCAAAGATAATGGCTACATTCTGTTGCATCTCCACGCTTCATTATAAATTATGTCATAGTGTCTACAGTTTCAACGCACATTGATGGAAAGTGGATGGAGTTAGGCTCCCCAGGTTGACAAAGCTAATTAGTACATCACATTCTGACACAATTAATGGAGTGAGGTTCCCTGGACAAGCAAAATTTGTACATCAAGCATCCCTGCAAACCTGCAACCTATTATAAATGCTGCCACTTTCCTCTCAGATGAAAAGTCAATGGAATGAGGTTCCCAAGACTAGCAAAGTCAGTGATGTCATACCTCTGTGTCGCCAATCGCCAACAAAGTGTGTTATTGCGTAATCTAAGCATGCCTTTATCTTGACGGCCCTTTATCAAGATCTCCTCTGTTGCCATGGCGACCAGTCCAAAGCTTGCTTTGTCCTTTTGTCACCTATATCCCCTCCCTCTTTCTCCAAAGACGTCATTGTGTGGACGGACACAGGGTCATTGCGTGAGGATTTGAGTTCCACGTGCATATAACGCTCCCTGCTTCCGTGTGATCCAGCAGGGACGTCTTGTCAGAAGCGGGCAGAAGCATTATCTCCCCCGCAGCAGAGGCTCAGCCAGCCCTGAAACCGGGGATAAAGCGGGGGGATGTAGCGGGGGAGGGAGCATGAGCCGTGAGGGCTTGCAGAACGTGATGTCACGGACTCCAATTTCCACCAGTGGCGTGTAATTGTGTGGAGAAGGTGAACGCAATGACGGGCGCTTGTTACCCCGCCCCACGCATTGTGTTCCCAGGTTAGCCAATGGGATGTGCTCTGGATGTTCTGGGTAATGGTTGTTGGGGTGTGGGTGGCGGCAGATTGGTTCTAGCTGACAATAAAGATGATTAGTGTTTCTACCATAAATTTACTCCACAAAAGCGTCTGAGTCACCCTGCAGGCCTTTTGGAAAGCTTTGGGAAAGGAATAAGAGATTGAATTTGCCATATTTCTAGTGTATGAAGCTTCAACACATTTTGGTGGAAAGCAAATGGATTGAAACTGACAAAATTAGTGCATCGGTTCTTCTAGAGCCTCAAAAATCTTGTAAATATTGCCCGGAATAATGACGCCGCGCCCATCGTGTTTTTTAAATATTGTGCACAAGTAATACACATTAAAAAAAAACTAAAACTAACACTCAAACTAACTAACCTAAAACGAAGCATTTATTAAAGAACTAAAACTAAAAAAAAAAAAACAACTATCAGAAAACTAATTAAAACTAACTAAATTAAAAAACAAAACTCAAAACAAAATAAAAACTCAAAGGAAAAATTCCAAAAACTATAATAAACTTACTGCCATATTACAAATAAATTGGTTTATATACTGTAGCATTTTTCTAAATATGCAAAAGCACAAATAAATTATTAAACACAATTTCTCTTCATAACATTATGTGGCCCTTGCGTCCTTCTGATTTTCTGGATGTGGACCTCAAATCAAAAAGTTTGGACACCCCTGCTCTAAATAGTTACATTAAATATCAGTGGAAAAGTAAGTGAGGTTCCCCAGGCGGAAAAAATTAGCACCTCAGTATAGCACATACACTTGACTTAGCATTCTGTAAATTTTGGTTTAGTGTATGGAGTGTACACATACTATACATAGGGACAGCGAATGGAGTGAGGTTCCCAAGGCTGTCAGAGTGAGCTTCTTAATAGTATTTGAATAATTTCATTACAGTAAAAACTGCACTACTATAAAAAGCTACAACGCAGGTTTTAGCAAAGTGGAGTTAGGTTCCCCAGGTTGATTGTCTTACCACCTCAGTACATCTATAATGCCATATTCATTCTAAATATTGCAATATTGTTAAAAAGTGAGGTTCCCTTCGCCAGAAAAGTTAGCATATCAAAAATTACATCCAAATCCTCACAAGTCATTATATATATCATGGATAGCATCAACAGACTTTTTTTTTTTTTTTTTTTTTTTGTTACCTTTAGCTTTCGTAATATTTCCATGTGAAGACGTTTCTCTCTGATCTTCAGTCTCTGCAGCCTTTCCTCGTGTCTTTTATTTAAAGGTAGTTAAAACCCGCCCAAACATTTGTGCTAATGTCAAGCTGTTGATCAGCTCTGTGCCGTTAACGGCGCCCTCTGACGTCATTCCTTTCATTCCCGGCCGATCTGCTACTCGAATTTATTACCGCGTGCGACGCCAAGCCCATAAATATAAAAAGTGACAGGAAAAGTCAGCCTCCTGTTTCCCTCGGTAACAAACGTTCACAAGGATACTTGCGAATGTGTCCAACTTTGAGACATCAACAGATTGTTATTGGTCTTGTGTTTGTTTGTTTGTTTGTTTTTCGGGGGATGGGCATCACACATCCCTCTTGATGCCTCCCACTTTTATTACGAGAGAAAAAGTGCTTGAGGCAGACGAGGCGGCCAAGTTAAATTGAAGTCGCCCAAGTAATTTGGGGCCTAAATCAATGCGCTTGGTGCCGCGAATGCCAATCGGGAAGGCATCAAATCTCATCTGCGAATGGTGGCGCCGAGCGGAGGCCAGGAAAATTAACACCTGCTCGCTTGTTTTATTGTTGTTTTCAAATCACTTTGCAGGCACAACGGTAAGAAAGATGGATGGTTGTGTTGGTTAACGAAATGTTTACAGCTGATGAGTTGTGTCTGACGTTAATATTTTCTAAACACTGTCATCCAAAAGCTTTCCAAAGCCGTAAATAAATGAGAGGTGCCAACTTCCTTCCAGAGCAGTTGCCTTCCACACATACTTTTAAAACTAAAATGCAAACATATGTGATATTGACCTTAAACAATTTTAAAATACCAGTTAGTTGAACATGATTAATACATCGCTATATGGATATTTATATTCGTCAAGTTGTATTCAACCGTTTAGTGCCACCAATATTATGTTTGTGAAATACGTTTTTCAACTTGTAGGCATTGGAGAGGGTGTCATTCAGCTTGTCAGTTTTTTTAAATCACTGTAATGATATACAGATCCCAGTCACTTTCATTGTTATTTATTTATTTATTTTTACATGTTTCTTTTCACTAAAAGCTTGTCAGAAATTGTGTTTTTGTTCTAATGCTGAATACAAAAAAAAATAACACAAAAGCTTAGAAATGTACTCGTTTTTCTTTCGGTGTTTTTTATGCTTATATTGTCACATAACACAATATTAACCTTTTTAAATGCAACTATTGCTAATTAAAATAATTACACGTTTTTTTTTAATCTATTAGTTGTAGATTGATAAATGTTGACATTGGTAGCAGATACAGTATTTAGGCACCCGTTTCCAAACATTCTGTGGAAATCTGCCCTCTAGTGGCTGTTTGCAGTATACGTGATATGCTTTTGTGATAGATATTGGAAATTCTAGGCATGCTGTGACATCATAATTGCGTGATCTCATCTTTTGCGCTTGCCAAAAATATTCTATTTTTTAGTAAGAGCTAAGGTTGATATAGTTAATGAAAACTAAAGAAATGACTAAAACTAAAATAAAAAAAAAACTAATTAATTACTTAATTAAAAAAAAAAAAACTATAACTGAATTTACATTTTTCGTTGATAAAACTGACTAGAATTATAGGGAAAAAATTATATTTCTTTTCGTCTTTGTCAATTTTATCTTTCAGCTTTTGGGATTTAGTTATAAACCTTAAATAAACCTTAAATAAACACTCTGGCTTTTTTTTTTTATTAAATAAAATTGCAAGTGCAAGATATTTTTTTTTATTGTCTTGCTCTCAACGAATTCTCCATATATAAAAAAACACAACTAAAACTAATCCTAAAACCATTTAAAAAAATTAACTAAAATAAAAGAAGAAAAAGAAAATTAAAACAAACTAACAAACCTACTCTAAAAAGTAGTTAAAACTAACTTAATTTAAATAAAAAAAAATCCAAATAGAATCAAAATTAAATATTAAAATATAGCCCTGGCTCACAGAGCCAGTATGCCCGTTGTGGCTCTAAGCAATCGAGTGGTTCTGACAGGTCATTTCCAAAAACCCTGCTAATGCTTACATTTCATTTCGTATTTTCTTGCAGGAAAAAACACATTTTAAAAAACAATACACCAATCTAATTCACAATATCCTGCAAGCATCTCCACGAGGCTGTTGCACGGTCCTGCGTCTCGTTTTCATCATCTTTATCCTCCACCCTCTCATCTAGTTGGAATCCGGTGCTCCCCTTCCCAGCCCGATGGAACTGATGGGCAAAATCCTGGTGAAGAACAAGAAGAAGCACCACAAGGCGTCGTCGGACGGCAGCGCCAAGAAGAAGCTGTCGGAGCAGGTGTCCAACACCTGCAGCGACTCGTCCAGCGTTTGCGAGCCGTCTTCGCCGGGTGCCGGTACCACAGACGCACGCACGCGCACTGTTGTGATGTGAGGCGGTCAGTGGAGCAACGCCGCGCTCATTGTTTAGCATTCATCACTTTCATGGCCTTCTCCATCAGCTGAGTGGATTGCATACACTCGCTGTCAGGAATGGACGCCGCATGCCCACCCGGGTTTCTTATACACATCACGTAATAAAACAAAGGCATATTATTACAAAATCAGATTTATTGGCCAAGTATGTAAAAACACAAAAGAATTTGTCTGCACAACCCGTCCAAGAAACATTAAAAATAACTGACCAACAGAGGGAAGCCTGGCGGTTCGCTAATTAGCGCTTCGAGTTTCTTAGATGGTGAAAAAAAAAACACATGAGGAAGGAAGTAATGGAACTACGGCTGTGGCTTCTTCAGAGTTGCAAAATCTCATAGTGAGCTATTTCAGTGGAATTTTTTTTATTTATTTTTTTTGTGTAGGTTCTACAAAGGAGGATGTGACCGAGTCCTCCCAGCCAGCGGAGGGCGCCGAGCTCAGCCTGAGACCACAGGGGAGGAAGTCCATCGGTGAGTCATGGTGGATTATTTCTAGTTAGTTTTATTTCTACTGTGCTATGGGGTAGTTATTTAAAAATAAGTGAGAGAAACATGATCAGATTGCAGGAAGTGTATTCACTTTTTTTACTTTCGGGATTATTTTGAGTTTTTGTGTTTATTTCTGTTGTGTAAGGTAATTGTTAAAATGAATAACTTGTCTTGAGGAGTGACTGCATAAATCATATAACATACAATCAGTGTTGCCGGTAACGCGTTACTTAGTAACGCGTTACTCAAAAAAGTTGCTTTCTAAAGTAACTAATAGTCTAACGCGTTACTTTATTCTACAAAGTAGTCTGATTAAAGTTACTGTCCAGAGAATCAATGCGTTACTCCACATTTTCATGAAAAAGGCAAACTATCTCACTGTTGTAACAGTCACAAACAACTACGAAGATGAGGCAGAAGTCATTGATCACCACACTGAATTCAGCCATGGTCTGGTCATGAATGGTTTGCACATTCAAAACAAAAGTGATGATACTTTTACTACTAGTTTTATTAACCAACAGGCACACAACACAACAAAAAAAGTGTGCATTATGGACCATAAAAGTGTTAAAAAATAATAATTTATTTCCATCCTCAACTGGTCCGTGAAGCATTATGGGATGAGGTCGTCTCCGCCCTCTCGCCAGGGGGAGTGACGTCAGACAAGTTACGTTTTCAGTAGGGGTGGAACAAAAAAACGATTCGACCGAACCATCGTTCGTCAAGGGGAGCTAAACGACCGTATCGGTTGCGAGTGAGGCTTTATGGTTTTCATAACAATAGCAAGAGTTCTGCGCCGTGCTCTACTTGTTTTGTTTACATTTCAGTAGCATCACCATTCAAGCTACTTCCGTGTTTCCGTGCTCGCGACACGGCGCGCGCGCGCGCAACGAGTGACAACATACAAATGGAGACAGTTAGCAGAAGCCGGTGCCGTACATCTCGGTATTTCCCATGGCTATCGAGTCCTCTCGGTGCACTTGTCCCGGGCCGGTGTTGGTACTGCGCGCGAGCCAAAAAGAATAACTCCCGTGACGATCCAATGCATGGATTCAAACGACACAGGTATGTCCCACAGCCAACACACCAGCTAAGCTAAAAGCACACTGCAAGTATCTCATTTCTCAGTTTGTGGCTCCCTGTCAATGTCTACAACTAGCATGAGCAGCAGATAGGAGAACTGAGACGTGCCCGCGATTACGACAGCCCAAAAAACAAAATATAAACAGTAGTGATTCTGTGGTCATCATCGTGTCTCAGATTAAAAAAACAAAAAAAGATGTCATACATTAACCAAAAATGAAAGTGATGACAAAAGAAAAAACAATTGTTAAATACAAAAATTGTTGATTAAAAAGGGAAATGAACTTTTGGAAATATTTTTGCATATATTAAGTGCTTAAAATGTGTTTGATAGATTTATTGTTCCATAAGGTGGCTTCATATTTCTTTTGGCTGGACGGTAGGTTTATTTCATGTCTTAAATTTATGTTTCTGAAATACTTCACAATGTGCAAATATTCTGTTTAATTGTGTTGGTGTCTGTCTAAAGGTTAAATATTTATATTTAACATTAAATTATCAACCTTTTGTTTTCCTGATCCTTATTTTGAAGAGAAAAAACAAACAAACCAAAAAACAATTATAACTGTCAATAACTACTAATAAATATTTAAACTGATACATGTGTACACACTGGAATAGCGGAACAAACAAACAATAGAGGAATTTAGGGAATTTTCATTTTCAACCTGGATAGATTTTTATTTTTTGTTTTATAAAAAGTATTTACGTTACAAGAAGTCAAGAGAGACTGCCTATTTTGTTTTTCATAAAAAAAAACTTTATTTCCATGTTAAAAATGCACTTTCAATAAAGTATTTGGAACTCCGTTTCTACTGCATTATTTTTATCTTGAGATGGTGTTATCGGCAGCTGCTGAAAGTAACTAAAAAAGTAACTTTTAATCTAACTAAGTTACTTTTAAAATCAAGTAATCAGTAACGCAATTTAGTTACTTTTAAAACCAAGTAATCAGTAAAGTAACTAAGTTACTTTTTCAAGGTAACTGTGGCAACACTGCATACAATAGAATGAGCATGTACCATCAACTTTATTTTTACATTGTGGATTATTTCTAATTGTTGTTTTTATTTCTATTGTACAATTTGGTGGTTATTTCAAAAAGAGTGAGAAGATCACATGCAGGGATCTTACAACTGAGTTTATCGTCTTATTTTTCACTGTCTAGATTATTTCTAGTTTTTGTGTTTATTTTTATTGTGTAAGGTAACAGTTATAAATAACTGAAGAGAGGAACAATTGCATAAATAATATGACACAAACACTGAGCATGAACATATGCCACAGACTTTATTTTTACTATTTTTTAGATATTTAGATTATTTCTAGTTGTGTTTATTTATATTGTAAAATGTGGCGGTTATATGAAAAGCGTGAGAGAATAGTGATCACAGGAATTGTATTATTGAGTATATTAGGGACTTTTTTCTTTACTGTGTGAATTATTTCTAGTTTTTGTGTGTATTTATATTGTGTAAGGTAACAATGTTATGAATTAACTGTCAAGAGGAGCAATTGCATCACTCATACAGCACCTACATTGAGCATGTGCATATACCATGGATTTTTATTTTTACTGTATGGATTATTTTTTGTTGTTGTATTAACTTGTATTGTGCATAGTGGTGCCTCTCATGAATAACCATTAAGAGATGCAATTATGATAATCACATCACACATACATTATGTTTGTGGTTTGTTTGTTTGTTTGTTCGTTTGTTTGTTTACTTTGGAGATTATTTCTAGTTGCTGTATTTTTGTTCTATTGTACATTAATACTGGTTAAGAGGCACTAACGCAGAACTGTAATTTGTGTGCGCTTGCACCTATCTGTGCATGACTCTGCTTTCCCCAATTTTTTATTTTTATTTTTTTAACTCTCTGGATTATTCTGATATGATATGAACTGACTTGATCTTGTCTCTCCTCCAAGGTGAGGTGGAGGCAGAAAGTGAGGACGAAGACGACGATGACGACGACTGCAAAAAGGGATCCATGGACGAGGTGGGTGACGTGCCGACGCTGCCCCCTGGTGTTCATTTTCAGATAACGCCCATCCAATGCTGACAGCATGGAAGCATTTTGACTGTGTGGATGATTGCCAGGGCACGGCGGGCAGCGAGGCGTTCGCCACCGAGGAAATGTCCAACCTGGTCATCTACATCCAACCGGTCAAGTTTAACAGTTTTGAGGCTTCCAAAAGTACGTTCACGGGCCGGTTTGTTGTTTTGTTTTTCGGATCTGAATTTGTTGTGTGCCTACAGAGACGAGTCGCAGCTACCAGATGTCGTCCTTTGTGGAGACGAAAGCTTTGGAGCAGCTCACCAAGTCTCCTGTGGAGTTTGTGGAGTATCCTTATTCATCTTCATTAGATTCCTCAGTGCAAAAAAGGGATTAAATTAGGATTTCCATTGAGGGTTACAAATTAAGATGAGGATTGCAAATTAGTGTTTTCACATAGATTTCGGGTTTCAAGTTAGGTTTTCTAGTTAGGATTTCCAATTCCAACCAGCATTAGATTAAGGTTTAAATTTAGATTAATGTTTTAAGCATTGATTAGGCTTTTAAATTAGAAGTTCAAGCAAACGGTAGGGTTTTAAATTTGGGTTTCAAGCAAAGGTTAGTGTTTCAAGACACTATTTAGGTTTAGAGTTAAGGTTTGAAGCCAGGGTTATGGTTTTAAATTCAGTTTTCATGTGGTTTAAAGCCTGGGTTAATGTTTCAAGAGCTGGTTTGTGTTTCAAGACAGTATTAGGGTTTACATTTACGGATTCAAGCTAGAGTTAAAATTTCAAATTGGTGTTTTCAAATCAAGGTTAGGGTTTTAAATTGGGGTGTCACCCAAAGGTCAGGCTATCGAGACAGAGTTAGAGTTTCAAATTAGGGTTTCATGCAAAGGTCAGGGTTTCAAAAAAGGGTTATGGTTTCAAATTTTAGTTTCACTCAAAAGTCAGAGTGTAAATACAGGGTTGGGGTTTCAAATTAGTATCTCACGCAAATGTTAGGATTCCAAATTAGAGTTACACACAAAGGTCAGGGTTTCCAAACAGGATTTAGGTTTCAAATTAGGGTTTTGCGCAAAGGTCAGGGTTTCATGAGCGTCTGAAGAGTTAAAATTAGTGTTTTCTGCAAGGGTTAGGGTTTCAAGAGAGTCTTTGGTGTCAAAATTAGGCTTTCAAGCAAAAGTTAGGATTTTGAAAGTTTCCTGCCAGGTTTTGGTTTTCAGGTTAGGTTTTCCATACCATGTTAGGGTTTCATTGGTGAATTAGGTTTTCAAGTAAATGTTCAATTAAAATAAGACACTACAATTAGGGTTTCAAGCCCATATAACAGCAGCATTCAGTCCATTAGCATTGCTAGCGGCATTGTCCTTAGCCTCACTTGCTTTATTCAGATATAACAAATTGCAGCTGAGCAGGATTTACCCCAAAGGCACCCGAGTGGACTCGTCCAATTACAACCCTCAACTCTTCTGGAACGCCGGCTGCCAGCTGGTGGCGCTCAACTTCCAAACCATCGGTAAGAAGTTCACCACCTCTTGCGTTTTCGAAGCTGATTCTGATCTTGATCCTCTGCACAGATCTGTCCATGCAGCTCAACCTTGGCATGTACGAGTACAACGGCAAGTCGGGCTTCCGGCTCAAACCGGAGTTCATGCGCCGGCCCGACAAGCACTTTGACCCGTTTACCGAGAGCACCGTGGACGGGATCGTCGCCAACACGCTCTCCGTCAAGGTGAACAAATACAAGAGTACTACTTTGATTTGTGGAAATTAGGAGCATTTTTAGGGGGCATCAATTCCTCCCGCCGTTCCAGATCATCTCGGGCCAGTTCCTGTCGGACAAGAAGGTGGGCACCTACGTGGAGATAGACATGTTCGGCCTCCCGGTGGACACCAAGCGCAAAGCCTTCAAGACCAAAACGTCGCAGGGCAACGCCATCAACCCCGTGTGGGACGAGGAGCCAATCGTCTTCAAGAAGGTGGTACTGCCCACGCTCGCCTCGCTCAGGATCGCCGTCTTCGAGGAGGGCGGGAAGTTCATAGGGCACCGCATCATACCCGTGTCGGCCATACGGCCAGGTGGGTAATGTCGGAATGAAAAGACGGGGGGAGGGTGGTGAATTGGGATTTTAGGGTGCTGGGTTAGGGTTTCAAATCGGGGTTTTCAGACAGGGTTTCAGGTCTTGGACAGGTTTGGTAATAAGCAAAGATTAGCTTTATGAGGGCATTAAAACTTGTCAAGGGATTCAAATTTGCTTTCAAGCCAGTGTTAAGAGTTTTGTGGTAGGGTTTCAAGACAGGATCAAAGTTTGAAATGCAGGTTTCAAGCCTAGGATAGTGGTTAATCATTGAAATTAGGGTTTCCAGCCAGCATTGGGTTTTCAAAGAAGGATTAGTTTTGTAAATACGGGTATCGAGACATGATTGTGGTTTCAAAATAGGGTTTCAAAACAGAGTTAGGGTTGTTAATTAGGCTTTCTTGAAAGTATTAGGGTTTCAAATCAAGGTTTTAAAACAGGGTTTCAAATATTGGGGTGTTGGATTTGAAGCAAAGGTCAGTATTTCAAGTTAGTGTTTCAAGAGTGTTAGGGTTTCAAATTGTTTTTCACTTCAGGGTTTGAAGACCGGAACAAAGTGTCAAATTGGGTTTTCCAGCCTGGGATAGTATTTAATTGTTGAAATTAACTGTTAGTGTTTCAAGTTAGGGTTTCAAGCCTCCACGTGCTTTCTGTCCACAGGTTATCATTACATCAACCTGAGGAACGAGAAGAACCAAACTCTGACGCTTCCTGCTCTCTTTGTTTACGTGGAAGTCAAAGATTACGTTCCCGACACCTTCGCAGGTTAGCGCCCACTCTCCTTCTCATCATCATCATCATCATCATCATCTTCATCTTCATGTTTGTCCTCCATTTCAGACGTCATCGAGGCCCTGTCCAACCCGATCCGCTACGTCAACCTGATGGAGCAGAGAGCCAATCAGCTGGCTGCGCTCACCCTGGAGGAGGGTGGCGACGATGAGGCCGACAAGGAGGTGAGACTCTTTAAAGTGAAGGTCAGTCATATTGTATATTGCAATTAGTGATGATTAGTTGGTAGAAGGGAAACCTTTCAAAATAAAAGCACCCTGTGTTAGCATAAAGTCAGTTCCAGCTACCGTTGCTTTCTTTCAAAATAAAAGCAAATCAAAATCTGTTTCAGTAGCATGATTTAACTTCTCCTTTTCACAATTAAAGCCCTAATATAAAAGTGCATGGCGCTTTGTTTTCGTGTAAACATTTTTTTTCTAAATAAAAGCACTCACCAATTCTATTTTAAGATTGCAGTTCAAAGTAAAAGCAGTTCAAAATCTGTTTAAGCATTATTTAACTTCTCCTTTTCATAATAAAAGCCTTAATATAAAAGTGCATGGCGCTTTGTTTTCGTGTAAACATTTTTTTTCTAAATAAAAGCACTCACCAATTCTATTTTAAGATTGCAGTTCAAAGTAAAAGCAGTTCAAAATCTGTTTAAGCATTATTTAACTTCTCCTTTTCATAATAAAAGCCTTAATATAAAAGTGCATGGCGCTTTGTTTTCGTGTAAACATTTTTTTTCTAAATAAAAGCACTCACCAATTCTATTTTAAGATTGCAGTTCAAAGTAAAAGCAGTTCAAAATCTGTTTAAGCATTATTTAACTTCTCCTTTTCATAATAAAAGCCTTAATATAAAAGTGCATGTCCCTTTTTTAACTTGCAAAAATTGTTTTCCAAAACAAAATCACTCAACAACTCTATTTTAAGTTTGCCTTTTCAAAATAAAAGCACTATTGTCCGGTTTAATCATTCTCATAAAAAAAAAAGCAGGTTTTCTGGCAATACAGTATTCAAGTGGGAACTGCAATTGAGGTTTGTTCCACTGGGGGGCGCCTTTTAGCTGTTGTGACTTATAATGTCGCCATTAGCAACCGTCTCCACGTGAGCTGAGATGAATGCCAGGCCAAACAGGAGGACAAGGAAGTTATCAGATAAGAGCATGTAGAACTGGAAATGGGTGAACACGTGCAGATGGTCACCTACCGGCGTTATGATGACAGAGTGTTCTGGAACACACAGGAAAGTTTTACTTTTAACGCATACGATGACATTTCACGTCAGTTTCACGTGTTGTTTGACGCACAGGTGGAGGCGGGCAGCGACCCCCCCTCGGAATCCAAAACCGACCCCAGGGCCGCGGTGCCGGCGGAGAACGGACTGAGCCACACCCCGATCGCCTCCAAACCGCCGTCGCTGGTTGCACATCAGCCTCAATCTGCAGGTCGGTTGGACACTTGATTAGGCACACCTGAGCGCTCTAATTAACTCATTCACTCCCGGCCATTTTCACTGAAGCAACCCCTTTACTGGATTTTGACTGCTTTTGCAAGGTAAAATTCTATTGCTATAAAACATGGAATCTACCAAAACAAAAATTAGCATCTCTTCTTTCATCAGGAAAAAAAGGTATATTTCTATCTGTTTCCGTTTTGCAGCAATTAGCATTAGAATATAGCTAAGTTTCATCCCAAATCTGTTTAAAACAGTGGGGAAAAGAGTTTTTTGCAACACGGCTCTGTTTGATCTCTTATACTCTTCTGCCACCTGCTGGCTGTTTTTGTAATAACTACCATTGCTTCAAGCGTTTTCTTCAGTTCCGAGGCCGCATCAAAGCCTTCTGTATGCTCTAGCATAAAAAACATTAAAAAACAAAACAAAAAAAACACACGTATAAATACGTCTTTGGGAGCAAATGAGTTAATGTCTGCTTTTCGTTATTAGGCTCTTTGAAACCACCCGTGAAAACTGAGGACATCATCCAGAGCGTCCTCACAGGTATAAACCTCATCTCTTTTTTTTTTTTTTTTTTTTTTTTTTTTTTTTTACCAAAACGTGACCTCCCCCTCATCCCCCATCCTCCCGTTGTGCATTTTTAGAAGTGGACGCTCTGACGCTGGAGGAGCTGAAGCAGCTGAAGGGCTTCGTGCGCGAGCAGCGCAAGCAGTACAAGGAGATGAAGGAGCTGGTGCGCAAACACCACCGCAAGACGGCCGAGCTCATCAAGGAGCACACGGCCCGCGCCGGCGAGCTGCAGGGCCAGCAGCAGCGGCGGCGCAACGCCCTGCACAAGAGCCGCAAACGAGATGGTAAGAAAAGGTAGGTGGCGCTCTTCCCCTTGCACGCCTTTACGCAACGAACGTTGGAAGTCTAAGAATCGATTTGTTGACCGTGCGCAGCCAGTCGGAGCAGTCGCTGTCCGCGCTGGACCGGGAGCTGAGCGATCTGGACCAGGAGTGCGGCCAGCGTCTGTCGGAGCTGAAGGAGCAGCAGCAGCAGCAGCTCCTCACGCTTCGCCAGGAGCAGTACTACAGCGAGAAATACCAGAAGAGGGAGCACATCAAGCAGGTGGAGCCCTCACAGTCCGCTTTCAACAACACATTTATGTGTGTTATAACATTGTTATAACACATTTATTACACATTCAAATTTATCATGTGTTTATACATTTATCGCACTTTATCTGTTGCAATGACAAAGACATTCGAATTGTTATGAATTGTTTATGACATATAAAATGTTTAGAACGCAAAACATTCATTTATTTATTTATCTGTTTATTTATTTATTTTTCTAAGAGATTCATAACATTTATTTATTTTTTTTTTTTATTTTTTTATTTTTATTTTTTTTTTTTTTTCTTTTTTTTTTTTTAAGAGCTCAGAATTGTTCATTCGGTAGTCTTACCGATTCAACGTCTTGTCATCATTGCTCTTTTCTTTTTTTTTTTTTTTTTTTTTTTTTTTTTTTTTTTTTTTTTTTTTGTGTGTGTGTATGTGTGCGTGCGTTTGCGTGCGTGCGTTTGCGTGCGTGCGTGCGTTTGCGTGTGTGCGTTTGCGTGCGTTTGCGTGCGTGCGTGTGCGTGCGTGCAAATACTTATAAATTTATACTCATTCATTCACCTAAAACCTTATAAATATCCCATTACCCTTCGCCTTAACCAGGTACTTCAGAATCTTGCCAGAGTCGTGAGATTTAAATGGTCAGGAGACCAGAGAAAAGGTCAGAAAAAAAAAGAAATAAAGAGAAAAGAAAGGTAAATCAAAGTGACATCCAGCACCGACCAAACACTTCCTGCCTTCCCCATGATTACAAAATCAAAGTCTTACGCCAACCCCGGAAGCCTCTAAATTCCAGCAAATTTAGCGAGATCTCAAGAGCCCAGAGGAAAAACTAAAGAGAGGAAGGAGGGAAGGATCGATAAGGCAGAGTGAGATCAATAGAAGCCAGTACATCCAATCCATCAAAGTGAAGTCCAGCACCAACAAGACCCCTCCTGCGTGGTTACAAAACCGGAGTCTTATGCCAACCCCAGAAACCTCAAACTTCCAATAAATTGAGATCTCAAGTGACCAGAGGAAAAACTAAAGAGAGGAAGGAGGGAAGGATAGATAAAGCAAAGTGAGATCCACAGACACCAGCACCCACTGATTCAAGGGGCTGTGGGAGGGAGAGGCAACTTCTGTTTGAGTTTCAGTAGATGCTGGTGCGATGGATCTGGCATGCATAAGGACCACCACCAAAGAAAGAAGCCGTCAACCGCGGTCCAGCAAAGCGAGCACCCCCCCCCCCCCCCCCCCCCCCCCGGAATCCCCAGGCCGCGGCAGCACCAAGGCCACCCCCAAGCCACCCGAGCGGACACCGGTCGACGAGCCGACCCAGACACCCGGAACACCCCCGCCCCAGCCCCGGCCCACACCCCCGAGCCCAAGGCCGCAGAACGAGGCCCAGCGGGCCCCCACAGCGCCCCACCGGTCCCCAGCCCCCATCCCCCCACGACCCCCCCGCACCCCACCCAAACCCGCCATCCACCACGACCCAGGCCCCACCACCCCCGACCCCCAAACCCCCGAACACACCCCGACCCCCAGCACCCAACCCCCCACCCACCCATACCTCCACCCCCCCCCCCAAACAAGCCGCCCCCCCCCGACGGCCGCCACCCCCCCCCGCGAACCCGGCCCCCCGCGAGAACCCCCCACCCCCCCCGGAAACCGGCACCGGGCAGCAGCGCAGAGAGGGAAGATGTGCCCACCCCACCTCCAGCCGCGCGAGATTTGCACAGCGGCGGGAGGGGGGAAGCAGAGGAGGAAGCACCAGGGGAGAAGGCGGAACACCAGAACACCGAGCCCGGTGGGGAGAGGCCCCGGTCGTCACGCCAGAGTACAAGTGACACCTAACCCTGTTACTGAGTCCGCCAGCTCGCCGACTGGCGATTCATAACATTTATAACAGCTTTCTAATTGTTTAAAACATTCAATACATGGTCCATACATTTATTAGAATTTTGAGGCACTTTTATGATACATGCATACATATTCTACAACACATTTATGTGTGTTATAACAATGTTATAACCCATTTCTGACAGTTATAATACATTCATAACAAGTTTATCATATGTTTATGCGTTTATCGCACTTTATCAGTTCCAATTACAAAGACATTCTTATTGTTATGAATTGTTGACACATATAATATAATGTTTAGAACGAGTAACATTCATAACATTTAAAGCAGGTTTCTAATTGTTTAAAACACTCAATACATGGTCCATACATTTATTAAAATTTGGAGGCACTTCTATCATACATAATGACATTTTTTTATATATATGTATATATATAAAATATATAACATATTTAAAACGTGTTTTTAACAGTTTTATCCAATTATAAGCTATAAGTTTCTGCATTATTAAATCGACTGCACTACTGCTGTACTACATACTGACAACTTTTAACACATATACAAAAAAGTTAGAATATGTTTATACATTTATTACACATTTACTACTCATTTCTAACACATTTACAAAAGTAATGTATTTATGTAGAACACATTTTAACATGTTTGTAATACATTCATAACATACTTATAAAGTGTCTATTTTACCTCATGTAAGGTACTCTTTGCAAACAATATAAACATTACACATTCATAACACATTTCATACAAGTGAACACATTTGTAAACTGTTTATAACAGATAACATTTTCATGACACAAATATGTAGATTTTTTCATAATACCAAACTTTAAAAAAAAAATGATCAGAATAAATTCACAACACTCTTATAAATATTGTTTATTATAGGTCATCCATCGTAGATTTTATTCATGTATTATTATTATTATTATTATTATTATTATTATTATTTTATTATTATTATTATTGGTCCACACCAATAATATAGTGTTGGTTTGATGTACCACATCATTGAAGGCTCTGGCTTGTTTATCATTATATTGTGTGCTGAATAATCATCGTCCGTGTTAAACAAACACACGAGCAATTATTAATCCTCCCGTGCGTGTCTGTTGTGGAAAAATTAATTTCCTCTGCTTGGCCTCACCTGCACTCACTGCCAAGTCCGTTCTAATCAAGCAGATAGCAACAAACCATATGGCGTCAAAATGTTATACCATGAAAAATCTGAGGACCCATTAATTCCTGCAGCTTTAATTCTTATTGTTTCACCACGTGACCATTTTCTCCATCCCTGTTTGCATCCAGCTGGTGGAGAAGCTGACCGTCCTGGCCGAGGAGTGTCAGAGCGCACAGCTGAAAAAGCTGAGAGACATCTGTGAAAAGTGAGAGCGTCACTCATCATTCATCATTCGTCCGTTATTCAAAACCAAATGAAACATCTCATTGTCTTGCAGGGAGAAAAAGGACCTGAAGAAGAAAATGGACAAAAAGAGGCAAGAGAAGATCAGCGAGGCCAAGTCCAAAGACAAGAACGTCACAGAGGAGTGAGTGTTGTAATGCACAGTTGCGGCCACAAGGGGTCGGCGTAGACAAAGAAACTCCTTATTTGGTGCTGCCATTGTTCCCCGCAGAGAGAAGCTGGAGATAAACAGGTCGTTTGTCAATGAAGTGGTGCAGTACATAAAACGGGTAAGAATACACATCGATTAAAAATATAGCACTAACAATAGTCACATTTTCAACTATTTAACTACAGCTTACGCATTCTTTTTATGCCATTACTGGGAGCTCATGTTCACTGAGTTCAGTCGAACGCAGACTGAACATTGTTATTTTCAATTATTGAACAAAAAAAACACAAAAAAAAACGTAAGCGTTAAATTGAAACTAGAGTTCCTTTTAATTAATCAACTTCCTTCAATGATTTGTTTTTTAACTACGTTTTTCCAGTTGACCAGAGCAAAACTGTGGCAAATGCTAATGCTAATTCTTTGACTTATGTGAAGTGAACCCATGGAGAGGAAAAACTCGTGGCTAGCATGACTAATAATAACCCTGAAAATGGGGTCGTCCCAAGCAAAATTAAATAATTCTCAATATAAACAACATAATATTGACTGAAATAAATTGATGTAATGAATACAATATTATAAATACAATATTTATAATATATATGATGGGTATCTATTATTTACTACGACTTATGTTCACCAAGTTATTTTATCTTTATGGATTTTATTTTAACTTTTACAGTAGATTAGGAAAAATTTAAACACATTAGAAAATATACCAAAAAAAATGTTATTAATTATTATAAAGTTTTTTTTACATTTCTAATAATATAACACATTTTCAGTTGTTTTTTTTTCTTCAATAAATTACTATTTTAAAAATTTTACCTAAGTGGCGGCGAGGAAACTACGTCTTACCTTACTTTTAAAACATATTTTGAATACTATTATAAGTGCATTACATTGTTTTTTTTGTTGTTTTTTTTCTTTTAATTCACTGAAATTAAACATCTTTTGTATGTTTTTGTGTGTGTAGCTGGAGGATGCGCAAAGTAAACGACAGGAACGACTGCAGGAAAAACATAAAGACATACGACAGCAGATTTTGGACGAGAGGCCAAAGGTAAAAATATATATATATATATATTATTATGAAAGTGGGGAGTGATGGGTGTTGCACGTTGCAATTTCCAGAAGAGGTGGTGTGACATCATTTTTTTTTTTACAACACCACCACCACCACCACATTTCACCTTCCAAGTTGAAAAAATTGTTTCAAAGTCATAAACACAAATGTTTTTATGTTTTTTTTTGTTTTTTGTTTTTTTTTAGCATTCATAACTAGCATACTAGAGTATAAAATAAATGTTGACATAATTACGGTGAAACACAAAAATATTTTTTTTCTTCCTAATAACAGTGTGACTTATTCTTATAAAATACAACTTTATTCATAATATTTTGACTTTCGTAAATGACAACTTTATTTGTGTAAATTTATTTATTTATAAATTTATTCTCATAAGGTTTTGAATTAATTTTTGTAAAATTGCAACTTTATTCATTAAATATTCCAACTTTGCTGTCAAAATTACGTCATTATTCTTCTAATATTTTGACTATGGTATATTAGCATAAAACGCTGATTATATTCTCATAATGTTCTGACAATATTTTTTTAAAACCATTACGTATATGCCACGTTTGTCATAAAATATGACTTTATTATTCAAAAATTAGGACTTTCGTCTCAAGATGTTGTGATTTTAATCTTGTGCATTTATAACACATTTTTCCTAACATTCCAATATTGAAATATTTCCTGCATAAATCTCCATTTCATTAGCAAGAATTATACGTGATTGCGCAATGTTGTTTTCAGTGTCAAAGATGTCTTATCATCAACCATGCATGTGTCTGAGTGCATCTTGCCTCACTGTGCCAGCCTTGAATTAAACACGCACACACACGTGCGGTTGTCATGGCAACCCGGGTCCCCCCCACCACCTCCGGAGACCCTCCCTCCGCCCTCCTCCATCCTTTATGACACTCCGCAATCTGTTCATTCGGAAGTGAATCCTCCATCTGTGGCGAGGAGGGAGGGAGTCCCAGAAGTGCGTGTGTGCGTGCGCACACGTGTGTGTGCATATGCGTGTACTGTACACACACACTGACACTTATTAAGAATTTTTAAATTTAGTAACACTTACTAAGAATTTTTAAATTCTATACCATACTTTGTGTATTTTATTATTTTTGTGTATTTTATTTTGTGTCTTCATTGTTTAGCTTGCTTCTTTTGACACTTACACCTTTTTTTTATTTTTAGCTTTTTTTTTAACACTTTAACATTTTTATACATTGTTTTTAACTAATTATGGTTGAAAGTTTTTTCTTATACTATTTTTACTTAATTTTAGCATTTTTTGTGTTTCTACAGTGTAGTTGCTAAACTACTTTTTTTATTTATGTTAAAAAAAATACCCCAGTGTTTTATAATTTTTAAATAATAATGGTCAATTTTTAACCTATATTAACCTATAGCGAACTTTTATTTTTTTTACATTTTCTATTATTAGTAACAAATACTTTTTGGTTCCTTTCTAACTAACTTTTTTTTTTTATCTTAACGGTGAACATTTTTTAAACTTGTGTTTTGTTTTCTGTTGTATTTTTATTATTTACTATGGGATTTTTTTGTTTTTTTTCTGTTTTTTTTACAAAAAAAAATAGGGATGTAACGATAAGTGCGATATTGTGATATTAAAACAGCCACAATATCGTCGTCGTCATGTTCACAATATTTAAAAGTCAAAGTCATGTTTAAAAACAACACCCCTGTTAAAGTTGGGTTGATTTCCATTTGTGCAGTTGTAGCACCCCCTGGTGGGTAGTTTGTTAGTGCAATTTAATTTTCATTTGGGATGTTTTGGCCCTTCTGTTTTAAAATGTACACTAATTGTCAGATGAAGGGGAACGTAATATGCCTGTGACGCAAGTCAATATGTGGAGGAACTCAATGTGTGCGAGACAACATAACATAACATAATAATGATAATAATAATAATAATAATAATAATAATAATAATAACATAACATTGCTGTTATGTACAAAAACAAAATATTGTTCTTTTTTTTTTTTTTTTTTTAGTATGAGCTCTTTTTTTTTTACAATATTGTGACCTTTTTTAAATATCACCAACTCCCCACAATATCATGATAATTATCGTATCGTGAGCTTCATATCGTGATATCGTATCGTGACGTTTGGATATTGTTGCATCCCTACAAAGAGAGCATTTCCAGTTCATCCCCATTTAAAAGAAGTGAGTTAAGCAACTGTCTGATCTTAATCTTCCCTTTGGAACTCCTCCTTTTATGGTGGGAATGACTGCTGTTTTTTCTACATTCCTGCCGTTGCTGCTGCAGAGAACATTTGGAGAAAGTGAAGTCAAGGAAGGACACGCATACACACACTCATCGCAAAAAGTGTCTACCTCTGTCTCAATAAGCATTCGTCTCTTTCGCCTGCCCGCTGTTGTTGACTTTCATAGTTAGGAGGCGGATAATGTCGAGAATATCAATGAAGCAAAAGGTGTTTCATCTCTACTTTATCAGACATACCTTTACATACACAAACGCACACACGGCAGGCAAGAGAATTCTTCTCCTGCAATGCTGACAGGGTGGTGACCCTCCCATCTCATCTTCTATACAAGTAAGCTTTTCGGGCCTAATTGGGACGTGTTTGGAGACGGGAAAGTTTTCTTGTACAGCCTCTCTGTTATGTGTGATGTGGATAAAAGAAGAAAAAAATGACACATGCATCAAAAATAAACTCACTGGACACTTTACTAGATACTAGCCAAACACTATTGATTCTTCAATTAACCTAACATTGCACATGCAATCTCATATATATATTTATTTTTAATGGTGTAATTTTACTTGCAGTATTTTAAATAATTTGTGATTTTTTTTGGTTGTATATCTTACTTAATATTTTTTAAATGTAATTAACTTTTTTTCAACCAATTTTAGACATTGTATTGACTTTTTATGTAATTTGATTTATTAAAACGTAATTTTGTTTTTTTTAAATTTCTTTACTCATTTTTTTAAACGTTCTTATTTTATGATTTGTATATATCTCATTTACTAATTTATTTTGTATTTAGTGTCTGCCTAATTCGTTTTAGCTGATCTAATTTAATACATTTAATGTAATTATTTATTCTTTAAATTTTAAAATGTATGTGTCTAAATGTATTTCTATTGTTATTTTGTTACATTTTTTGTTTATTATATTTTATTTCATTTATGTAAATCTAATTTTTTTTTTAGTATTTAATTTATTTCATTTTTGAGGGCGTGGAAATAAAACAAGATCTAGAGTGCATTGGGCTTCTGATGACTCCGACCAAGCACTCACTCAGCAGTGCTGACTCACTCGGGAAAGTTTAAAATAAATAAATAAATAAATGTATAAATATAAATATAAAAAATAAATAAATTCAGATTCAAGCCCCAGTTTCACCCATCCACACAAAATATTTGGGGACAGGTCTATCATAACAGGAAGCACAAAAAAAAATAAAAAAATAAAAAATAATCTCACTGGTCCATCCCCAAAATTGAAGTTACCTATTTTGGTTTGAAGCAACCATTTTGTGAAAATTCCAGTTCTTTTGTCAAACTCCTTCTAGGGAATCATCCCAAATGAGCCCCAGTCAGAATCAGGTATCCTAGACAGATGGGTGACACTAAATTGCCAAGCTTCATCTCCCCTTCCCTCGACGGCTCCTCGAAAGGAGGACAGCCGCTGAAGAAGGTCACACTGCTTGTTGTATTTTAGGAAATGTGCGCCTGGGGTGTGTGGTGCACACGCGTTTGTTGACCAATGTTGAAAGAGGAATGAGGGGGAGGCACACTGGGAAATTGGTGGTTGTCCAATGTGAATATGTAGATCAGAGTGGAAACACAACTTTACTTTCTGACCTTGTTTCATGCATGGAGAGATTTAAAGGAGGAAAACATACTGTGGTATGAATTTTATATATTTATTTTTTAAACAGTTACCACTAGGTATCCTAATAACATCCTTCCTAACTTGCTAACTACCTATTAAGCTGTCTAACCAATGAACTAGATAACTAACAACAAACTTCATGACTAAATCTTACTGTAAATAGTGTGAGCTTACTCAACAGACAACCTTTTTAACTTAACCAAATCGATAGTTTACTACCACCCAGTGAACTAGATAACTAAATAAAAACCAATTTCCAAATGAAAGCTAATCGCAAATAGCTATGTGTTTTCAACAACTTAACTTCCTTAACCAACTAGCTAATAAGCTAACCAAAAAACTAGATAACAGCAAACAAGCCTCCTCACGAAAAATAGCAAAAAGCTATCTTATTGAACAGCAAACAGCCTTTTAATGTTCCTAAACAACTAGCTAACCAACAAACTAGCTAACTAACAATAACAAACTTCCTAACTAATTCTAAAAGCAAATAGATAGCCGAACAATCTTTTTACGTTCATTAAACCTAAACCAACTAGCTAACTGGCTAACCAACAAACGAGCTAACAACAAACGAATCGTAAATAGCTAGCTTATTCAACAACTGACAGTTGATTTAATTTCAATAACCATCTAGTTTATAAAATAACTAACAACAAACCAGCTAATTAATAAAAAATGAAACTTCCTAACTAAAACTAATAACAATAGCTGGCTAACAAATTAACTTACTAGCTAACAAACTAAGTAACTAATCTACTAACCAGTGAGCATACATTGGCCGTATATCAAGTACGATCATCCTAAAAATGTACGGAAGAACATTGTTCCTAATAAGAACGTAGTCTCTGACATATTTCCGTGATAGCAGCACGAAACACATCTTTGGGATATTTGCCTAGCCAAATATTCACTAGTATCCAAACGATGCATCTTTGGTTTAAGCTAACTGATAAGAATAACATCCGGGTATTCCGTGCATTCTTGATTTATTTGTATTGTCAACTGGAACAGTATTTGTTCCACGACTGATGATGTTTCATGAGATCACAAGGACGTAAGAACAGACAAAAAAGCCAATTGAGAGACGGTTTTGTAAACTAAAGCTAACAGTAAATAGCTTGCTAACAAGCTAACTATCTAAGCAACAAACAAATCTCTTGTATCTCAAGACAAAAAAAATGTTCAAACCACAGCTCATATCTAAAAAAAAACACTCATATCTCAAAGGCACTTGTATCTCAAGGCACCTCTGTAGATGCCCCCCCCTCTCGATTTTTGTGTTTTTAATTAATTTTCAATTTTATTTTTGCATTTACTGTTTCAGTACTTGTGACACAATCACACTGTCACATGTCTCTCCATGATGCTCAGACCCTCCCACCTCCTTGGCATATGCCAGGGTGTCATCAGAGGGGTGAAAGATGACAGTTTTAATCAGGGCCTGCTGGTGCCACACAACAGGCAGACTGCACGTGTACGTACGCACACAATTGCACGCACGCCTCGATAGTCCCACCCCCTAAGTAGGTCATGCGCAGTACAGAGCGCGGCGCATTTTTAGCCATCTGCTCGTGATGTGTTGAGCTCGATGTCCGCTCTGTGAGCGCCGCACTGAGAGTGAGACGCAAGGAAGGACGGAAGGAGGGGTGAGGACGAGGGGGTAGCGGGAGAGGGGAGGTGAGGGAGGCGTACAAGGTGACCTTGAGCATGCAAGGACTCCAAAAATCGGTATTTTAGAAGGCTTTCTCACACACAACCTTCACTTCAGCGGTGACAGTTACCATAAGTCTCACACTAAAAATGAAAATATGAGAAAGTGTCGTGTCAAGTATGAAGATGATTTGCAATTCAAATTTGTCCTCTGTAGTGGACCTTTTTAAGCCTGAATATCTCCCACCCAGTGCATACGATTTAATTAACTCCTTTTGTGCTCTATAGAGGACATTCAGAGCTTTCCAATGATACTAAATGTGTAGGGGTGGGGCTTTGCTACCTTTGATTGCATCATAAAAGAAAATGGCTTCCCTCAGTGCAAGCACTTTTATAACACTTTTTTTATTGAATAAATTTAGGCTTTAAATGTTGTTAGCATGTTTTCTATAAGACTCTTAAGAATACATTAAAGTATTGTTTGAATTATTTTAACTGTATTTGAGCCTAGCATTTAAGTTTTAAAAAATGTCCTCTGTAGTGGACACATCATAGCTTAAAAATAAAAACTTTTTTTTTCTCAAAAATTTCTTTTGCAGTATTCCAGTTACTTCACAAAAATTGGGGAATATCAAAATAAACATGATTGGACAATATTTTTTCTTTTTCCTGGTAGTCAGGAGGATATAAACAATTATTATTTTTTATTGTTATTGCTTTTATTTTCATTTTATTTTTTGCATATTATTTTTTTTTACTTTATGTTACTGTATGTTATTTTTGCCTTTGTGTATTTTATATAATTTATAGCATTTAAATATATATTTATTATATATTTAATTTTCTATTTTCTATTTAAGAAAGATCTGAGCAGTTGCTTTTATTTTTAATAACTCTCATAGTGTTTGTATTTATTTTATATTTTTTGTTTTTTTAAGTAGTTTTATTTTGTATTGATTATCTTGTTTGTAATTGAATATTTTTATTTAATCAATACTCCTACAATTGTATTTATTTTTTAATTTTTAGAAATATTTTAAATTTAAATGTATTGTGTGATTTAATACAGTATGTATTGCATTTTTGAGGGGCAAAACAGTTGTGAAATGTCATTTATTGTAGTCTTTTTTTTTTTTTATTTGAACAATATTTGATATGAAAACCTGACCAATTAATTCCTTTTTTTGTTGTTGTTGTTCAAAAGTTTAATAGCTAATCAAACCAAGAATTTTACTGTTTCCCTCTAAGTATGGACACTACACTCGATTTGTGCTTTCATCTACTAGTGAATGACAGAAATTCCTCAAGGAAGAGATGAAGAATAGATGAGGTGGCTCGGGCATCTGGTCAGGATGATTCCCTGGTGAGGTGTTCCAGGCACGTCCCACCGGGTTGAGATCCCAGAGACGTCCCAGGACACGCTGGACCGACTGGGCTGGACGAAGTGGCTGGGGAGCAGGATGTCTGGGCTCTCCTGTTTGAAGCTGTTGCCCCGGCGACATGACCTCGGATAAGTGGCAGGAAATGGATGGAATCCCAAAGATACATTATGGTCGTCCTCCACCATGTTCCCGAAACGTTTTGTCCCCAACCCGCAAGACTCCACCCCTAATGGACTTCATTTTGCTGTTACATGGCCGCGGATGTGCCCATAAATCACATCGAGTCGAAAATTGGACAGCGTGTCTCGAAAGTGCGATGTGCTTTTGGATCCCGGTGTCTTGCTAGAAGACTGCGACGGCGTTGCTCTTTTAATTACGCTGCTCCCCGGGGGAGCCACTTGGGTAGTTAAACAGAGAAATCAGCATTAAAGCAATTATTGGCACGCAATGAAATGAATGCTGTCATGTGTAATCATTGGATGGGGGGGCGGCTTTGAGTGCTTCGGAGAAAAAACAGCGCTGTCCCTAGACTTGCATCCCCTGTGTCGAGGATCATGTGACCACCTCAGTACGGAAGCATGGAACTGCCGGTGAGGAGTAAACAGTTCTGAGTAGGCTATATTGTTGGAACGTATTGATAAAGTCATTGGCGGAGTGATTTCTGAGCGCTAACAGGAAAATAGTGGAGTAAGTAAGAATAAATGCAATGTTATGAGGTCTACTTCACCTCCAGGCTACTTCCTAGTAGGTTGCTCAGCAACCACTTCCAAATATGGGCATGCATCCGCTGTTACAGTGCGGATGTGGTGGATGGACCCAATGGCGGAGAAACATGACATGACGAGGAATAACAGAAATGAGAAGAACTTTATTGACCAGACTGAACGTGGGAAGACTGGGCATGGCGTGATGACTTGGTATGGAATGAAGACGTGGCATAACGGGAAGACTTGACATGGCGTGAAGACTAAAGGAGATGAAGAGAACTTAACCAGATGCAGCGAAAACTATACTAGACGTAACCAAAACGTAAATAAACTTCACTAGACGTAATAAAACTTGACTAAACGTATCGAAACTACCACTAAGCTTGGCTCACAAAAACAGCCAAGGAATCTACTATACAAACATACAATGCTCCCACAACCGCGTGAAACAAACACCACTCCCTTATACCAACACTAACGAGACAATAACCAGAAACACCTGGGAAACACAGCAGGCAGCAATTAGGTCACACAAACGGGGAGGTTAACAGTGACGAGACTAGGAGAGACAAAACTGGACAAAAGACAACACAAACACCCCAAACCGAAACATGACATCCGCCACATCCGATGCTTTATTTGGCGATTCTAGGGTTGGAGTTGCTCAAACTGTTTTTCACATTTTCCACCTCTCCATCCGTAGCTGCAGAGCGACCTGGACCAGGAGTACCAAGACAAATTCCGCCGGCTTCCCGTGGAGATCCAGGAGTTCGTCCAGGACAGCAGCAAGACCAAGCCGGCCGCTTTCTCCTCCGCGGCCGAGCGGCTCAACCACAAAGCGTCGCAGTCGGAGGACGACGCCGAGGAAGCCTCGCTGGAGCGGGTCTACGACACGCCCCTTTAGAGGCGGACTGCCGTGTGTTTGCGAGGGCTCGTTGCGGTGAGTAGCTGTGGTTCGGACCCGCGTGTAAATAGTCAATTTGTTGTTATTTGTACGTCACCTGTGCGTCGTCGTCGCTGTTTGGGTGCGGCCACAGTTTGTGTCACTAGTGAAGGACGAACTTACTTGAACTTTTGCACATTTTTGATTTTCTATCATGTTGTCTTTACTCCCCAACATGTTTTTTTTTTGCACTTAGCACTCACTTGCCAATGTTGTGACGGAAAAACGTAATAACTACATTTTGTTCTTACAGAACGACGCTGCTATTTCTTTTAAATGCCACCATTTTACCACCATTGATGTTGTTTGTGCGATGTTTCTTTTTTCTTTTTTTCTTTCTTTTTTAACGGGATGTGTACAGTTTCTGCATGTACTCTAACTGTAGATGTTACGGTAGCTCTGTAGCAGTTGATTTTAAAGGCGGGATGACTTAAAAAAAATTGCGACGACTATTCAAGCATGTAGGGGGGGGTCAAAACAAAAACTATTCACTGTTTTTGTGCTCTTTTGGTTACATAAGTGGCAAATTGATTTCACAAAAGTCAGTTGAGGAGCTTCATTTAGACAAAGTGTCACTTTGTCACCATCTTGTGGAATCTGTAGACAATTACAAACTCGTTTGGTGGCCGTCTGTTACTCACGGATTTTGCATCATGATATGTGAATCACTGGTCTAATGTATTGGAGACATACAAATAGACTCGATTTACAACTACGAAATTTTTATTTCTGCATTTTTGTAGAAGCAAAGTGAAGGAATCCGTATGCTGCTTGTTGCCAGGCAGACTTCGAGGGGCTTGATCATAACTGCCCCGTAACTGGATGCAAAAATGGCTACATTGATTTTGTATGCAAGTCCAACTTAATCAAAGATCACCAGGCTGAATTGTTCATCATTTTTGTTACTGATTGACGATTCATCAGATGATGTCATCCAATATATTATTAAAAAGAGAGAATATTAATATATAAAATGGTAGGCTGTGTGTAAGTCGAAAACAAAAGGACTCTTTGAATGGATGAACGTGTGGCGAGTCCCGTGCCTTTTTTTTTTTTTGGCATCTGTGTTTCTTGTTGTTAATGTTGAATGTGTGGAATGTGACCCACTGTAATTATGATGATGATGCAGCTGTGTGATATTTAATACTTTGGTACCACTACTGACAAAGTAACGCCTGTGGAAGAGTCGTATTTCATTTTGACCACGAGAGAGAGAGAGAAAAAAATCTTTTTATTCATTCGGTGACTAACTTATGCATCGTCTTGATTGACTACTTGGATTTGAACCGTCACTCTTGCGCTCTTGCATTTGAACGTGTATGCACTCTGTAATTGTAAATGTACATATATACATATAAATATATATGGCGTAAAGGCTGAAATATGACGTGGATCAAATAACAGTATCGTGTAAAGGGAATTTTGTCTGTAATTAAAAATAAATGTAACTGTTATTATTGTACATTCCATGGGTGGATTTGTGTGTTGGCTTGTTTTTTTCATAACCATACATATATTCAATTTTAATTTAATGCTATGTCTTTTTCAACATTTTTAAAGTAATTTATAAAAGTAAATAGTGTAACAGAAAAGAAAATAGTAAAATGTGTTTCTGCCGTTTGACATTTAGTCACCTTTTAAGGATCTGTTTTGCAGTGCGGTTGGAGGTCCTGCATGATCGCTACCTTTCATGTATAGTAGGAATAGTCGCCATGGTGACGAATGCAAAACTTGCATAAGGACACTTGTGACTATATGCCGCACTTATGGCGCTGGGTGTGGGCTTGGGAGGGTTCCATGTGTGCGTTTGGGAGAAGGGGAAGCCCTTAACAACCCACTTCCTGTCATCTCCTTGGCAACAATAATTTTCAAAGAAGTCCCGAGAGGAACCTGAATGGCGGCCAAGCGAGCGCCGCTCTGCGGTAAACGCTAGACGCCTTGACGGATTGTTCACTGCACCGGATGTGAGATTTCTGCTCAGTGAGTGGATTACCTCCTCAACTGGCTTTTTCTTTGGATTTTTCCCTTCGTGATGACAAATACTAATAATCGAGGAATAGGATTTTCACTGAAAAAGTGAGCTGTTTTGAGCCAACTTGAAGAGAATCACCTCCCATGCACATGTCGTAAATTGTGAAGGGTGAGTATGCTACTTTTCCTTTTATTGTGAAAGTGATTTGAAACACTTCCTGCACCTTCAGTGAAGCTTTTATAAGGGCCACAGTTTGACCCAGGAACAGATAAATCCTGTGGTTTTAGTGGACTTCTGTTGGTGACACTGAATAATGTTCAAGCTTGTGTTAGTAGTTTATAAGGTAGGCTAAAAGAAGAAGGACGTTAGGATGGAAAGAAAAAAGGAAGGAAGGAAAGATGAAAGCGAGTGAAGAAATATAAAGGATCGAAAGAAGGATGGAAGGCAACAAGAATGAAATCCAAGGATAGCACTAAGGAAAGGATACAAGAGAGGAAGGAAATGTCAAAGCAAAGAAGGAGAAGAAGGAAGACAGAAGGCATTCTGGCTGGGATGCCGTTAGGAAGGAATCAAGGATGTATTGAAGGAGGATGGAAGGTAGGGATGAATCTAGAAGAAAATAAGGAAGGAAAGTAAAAATAGTGGACAGAAGGTATGGTGGTAACAGGAAGTAAGGAAGAAAGAAGAAAGGAAGTACAAAAGAAAAGAGGAAGGAAGGAAGGAAATGTCAAAGCAAAGAAAGGGAAAGAAAGTCAGAAAATGAGAAGGAAGACAGAAGGCATTCTGACTGGGAGGCTGTAAGGAAGGAATCAAGGATGTATTGAAGGAAAGATGGGATATAGGAAGGTAATAGGGATGAATGTAAAAGAAAAGAAGGAAGGAAAGTTAAAAATAGTGGACATAAGGTATGATGGTAGCAGGAAGGAAGGAAGGAAATAAAGCAAAGAAGGCTTAAGGAAGTAAAAAATGGGAAGAAGGAAGGACTGAAGGCATGTTGGCTGGGAAGATGTAAGGAAGGAATTGAGGATGTATTGAAGGAAGGATGGAAGATGGGAAGGTAATAAGGAATCTAAAGAAGGAGGGATGGAAGGAAGAAAATAAGGATAGTATAAAATAGTGGACAGAAGGTATGGTTAGGCGGAAGTAAGGAAGTAATCAATGATTTATGAAAGGAGGGATGGATGGGGCAATAGAAGAATGTCGGAAGGACACAAGTAAGGATGGAAGAAGGAATGATGGAAGGGAGTAAGGAAGGCAACAAAGGATGGCAGTAGAAAGCTAGAAGGGAGGAAGGACTTTACAAAGGCAGCATGTAAGTAAGGCAATGGCGAGAAGGATGGGAAGAAGGAAGGATGGAAGTATGCTGGGTGAGAGAAAGTTGGGATGAAACGAGGATGTATTGAAGGAATAAGTAAACAGGAAGGAAACAAGGATGGAATCAAAGGAAGGATAAACGTACTGTAAGGGAAGAAGAAAGTGTGTAAGGAAGAAAGGAAATACAAAAGGTAGAGAAGGAAATGACTAGCGTAACTTCAAGTTCAGTTTGGAAGCATCACAAGAATAAACTCTGGTGCGTATGTGTAATTGTAATTTATTAATATTTTTTTAACTGTAGGTATCAACAAATGTGAGACGAGCCCCGCCCTCCCAGGTCGCCCCTAACGACCGGCGTGAGCACTTTGAGCAAGATTGAACGTGTTACGTAAACGCCGTCAGATGGGAAGGTGTCCTTCAAGTGCACGCGGTTAATGAGGATCTCCGCCACGCTGCTGCTAAGGTACGACGAACGTTTGCACACCAACACGTACATACAGGCAGACATTATACGTTGTATATGCCACATACACAATATTTAAGCTTTGTTCTTCACTCGCACAGCATGCTACATTTTTTGATGCAGCTCGTAAGATTGTGCAGGTGTGCCTAATATTGTGGCTAGTGTAGAAATGTAATCAGTCATGTGCCACAATATTTAAAAAATCTAATAAAAATATGCAAACCCATTTTTTTTGTCACAAAATTATGACGTGGTATTTCTTAATTCCTGTCAATTTATTTGACTGTTGGAATTTTCGGATAGACTTTATTATTGAAAATTGCGTGATTTTGTTTTTTAAATTAAAAAAATAATAATTTGCAACTTAATTTTGTAACAGTATGACTTTATTTACCTAAAATTATATATTTTTTTCCCCTCACACTGACTTTTTTTTTTTTTGGTTAATTGTCTACTTTATTCTTAAAGTACATACTATGAAAAAAAATTGTTCTTTAATCTCATAATTTTTTTTCATTTTGCTAATTTACAATTTTATTCTTCTCGTATGAATAAAAACTATGTAATAAAACTGAATTTTCCTCAAAATTGATTTTTATATTATATTTACAAAATTAAATTTCCCATTTTATTTGATATTATTACAGTATTTCAGAACAACTTAAAATTTTCTGTTTATTGCCTTATTATTACATTTTCCCCGTCTGACTTGATCCACCTACACACTTGCGTCATTTTCCAATTATTATTTTTTTCGCCCAAGTCTTAATATCAAATTGCTACACTTGTTCTTGTAATTTTATTTAACTTACTTTTTACCATTTTTTTCCCCACAAAACTGCAACTTTGTTGTTTAATCAATTTAACTTTATATTCAGAACAATTTTTCTTGTAATGTCAGTACCGTTTTTTTTTTTTTGTATATTCATAGGACTTTATTCTCCTAACTCATTCAGTGCCATTGACGGCTATAGACGTCAAAAATCCATTTTAACTGGGCTGGCAGTGAATGAGTTAATGAGTTAGCTTATACTTTGTGAAGTCTTATCGCAGCTATTTCATGACATATATATATATTTTTTTTAGCTATCTATGTGACAACTCCACTATATTGACTTTCACCTTGTCAGCAGACCGTCTCAATGTCGATGCTATTCATTACATTTTTCTATTTTGCTTCATAAAAGCAAAACTTTTTGTAGCCTTGAAAAACTTTGGCAGCCAATAATTTGGAGTCACGCAAGTAAATGTCAGAAAGATGAATTATTTATTGGAAGAAAAGGGTGAGAAAAAAAAAATTACCTTGCTGGTAAAAATATTTTGTGAGACGGAACATTAATGACAATGTGACAAGCGAGTGTCTTTCTATGCGTGACGTGTCCTAAAACCTGTTGCGTGACTGCTGTGTTATTTGTTCAGTCTAATAACGTGTTGACTCGCAGTGCTTCCAGCATCGAGCCACCCACGCAACCTTAACGTTGCTTTACGCTGCGCACTGTGCTAATATTAGCCGTTTTTCAAAGAGGATAAAGAATATATACCTGTGATTATTATATCGATTGTCTACAGGTGTTTCTTGGTGTGTTTGTGGTATCTAAAGCCGGCATGGCTCCAGAAGGAGTGAGTCATTGTTATTGTCCGCATGCAAAACGTCAGTGCCGGGAAAGGTTACGATCATTACGTATTGATCTTCCTTTCCAATACAATTCCTTACAATCGTGTTGGTATCGAAACACGACACACGTTTTACTTTCAAGCTCGCAGCCGCTTCTAATAAATTGCTGGTGTCATTTGCAGGCTCGGGTCAATTAAGTGCGGGCCCGTGAGTTCAAAGCAAACATGGTGAAGCAGAATTTTGGTGTTATGCCGCACACAAGTGGAATATTTTTGCTTTTTACCTATATATTTGATTAAGGTTAGTTTAATTATTCTTAAATCAATTCCATAGTACGATTATTATTTTTTTCTTTACTTTATTTATGTTGTGCCAGATGCAGCAAAACATCCCCAGAGCCTTTTTTGGATTTTGGACACGAGGCAGCACATTTTTCTACTTTGATATTCTTCAGAATGATATATCATTGTATCCTGCACCAACTCAAAACACCTTGAGCCAAGTAGCCCTGAAACATAACTAAGACCACATTTTCTGACTCTACTCATTTTGTAGACACATGCTTGATAGTATCGAGATTTCATTGTATACCCAACAGAGTTTAGCCACCTTGTGCCGGATTCGGTAAAACATCCCCAGACCATAGCTAATAATATACCAAACTTTCCGACACAAGTTCTTGATAGTCTTGAGTTTCCTTCCCAGACTCAAGACTCAGGAAAGTAGCCCAGAACCGTAACTTGGGATCAAGACATTCCCGTGCTGGATGCACATTTTTCTACTAAATCACATTTGTTGAGGCTGTTTTTCCAAGCTTCACCGAGTAGTGGGCCACCATTTTCTCCCATGCATATCGTTACTAATTGGTCATTCTTTTGTTGACTGTGCAGCCTACTGGGGGTGGGGGAAGGGGAGGGTGAATTGAGCCCCCCAATCAAGACACGGCGGCTCCACTAGTCAGCTGTTAGACAGGCAGGGAGGAGCTGGATGTGCTTGGGCTGGATGACTCACTCTCCGCGCACTCATTCACTCTCTCTCCCCCCTTATCTCTCTGTCTCTCTCACATGCGCGCACACAAACATAACAGAAAAAAAAAAAAAGAAGAGCAGCTTGTTGGTCGGACGGCCGCCGCTCAGTCTCCAGTACGAGCTCCGGGACCACCAGCAGCACGAGCGGGGAGACCCAGAGGAGGCAGCCGGGGAGGGAACGAGCCGCACCGGACTGCTTGCTGGACTCCTCTCGGTACTCAGCATCCTTCCTCTTCTTCGCAGATTCAAACATATATATTAAAAAAAGAAAAAAAAAAGAAAACAGCAAATCTCGTAAGAAGCTAGCTTCATTCATTCTGTTTTTAAACGCTCCTCTTACGTTTGTTTGCAACACAATGCTCTTTTTTTTTTTTTTCGTTTTTAAGAATTAAAAAAACTCATTAGGATAGCTCGCGTCTCATTTATTACACGCACAGCTGGAGATATTAGTTAGCTTGTGGCTAACTCGCTAGCGTGCCACGAGCTTGGAACGTTAGCAGGTAAAAACATGACAAATGTCTTTTTATGTGTGTATGTGTGCGCGCGGTGGGCTTGAAATGCAAAAGAGATGAGAGTATTGATGTTTCCACAGGGGGGGAGGGTTGAAGGGTGGTGGTGGTGGGTGGGGGAAGGCACAGCTAGCTGTGCAGCGGGACAGAGGCGGACTGCAGCCGGGCAATGACAAAGCCAGTGCCCGCTGTGCAAAGGCTACTGGAGTATGTATGTGTGTCTGTTTCTAGCAGGTTGTTTACTGGAGGTGCTGTGTGTGTGTGCCCCAAATAATAGTGGTGCATGCAAGGTGTCATTGCTCAAGGTCTCTCCTCCAGCATCATGGAGGCAATAAAAAAAATATTGAATGTTAAGCATATTTTTGTTTGTTTGGAGGGTGGCAACCTGGTTTCCTGCAGAGGTACAGAAAGTAAAATACGAGAAAAGTAAGGGTACAACGTTATAGATTAAAGCTGTAATAGTTTTTTTTTGGATGGTGGTGGAATGTGGAAAAAAATAAAATAGCGGTTTACAATAATAAAGTAATAATATTGCCTGCAAATAATATAAATGTCTTATTATAGGATTCAAATAAAGCTGCACAAAAATACAATTATCATGTTAAAGACAGGAAGTCATTGCATCTCCCTCCCCAAAAATGGTATCGTGAGAACAAAGGAAAAAAAGCATAATGTTTCAAAAATAAAGTCTATTCGTTCTATTTTGTAGACACGATTCTGATAATTTGGCAGCGCAATCTCCTGGTGCAGCAGAACGAGTGTCTTGGAGAATTTGGTGGCATAAAGTTGAGATCTCGTCAGACCACATCTTGCATCGGTGCAGGGTGGACAGCTGGTCTAACTTTTACGCTATTTCTGTATGTAAATATGTGAACAGCAGCTATGCCACATGAATGAAAAGGGTGGGCGGTCTCAGTGTCAACACCAATCATGGTGTGAATGTTTTTATGCTATATTCTTGTACTTCACTAGCACGCCACAATTCGAGGCAAAGAAAGGAGCCTCATTGATTGGCCATGATTAAAGTGGGCTGTGATAACTCCCACAGCAACACAAACTTCCCTCTCGCAGGTTCAATGGCCTGGGTTAACTTGAGAAAATTACCAACACTGGGTCTAATATGCATCTGGGCAGAGACACACCACACGTCGCGCTGACTTTACGGCAGTCAAAAAAAACAGTGCCCATAACGTTAAAAGAATAAAGTCATATTTTGGGGGGTGAAATAATTTTTGTGGACAGGATGTTAAAATGTTATGAAAACAAAGTAAATAAAATAAAATACTAAAAAAATAAAAATAATAATAAAATACTAAAAATAAAATAAAATACTAACACAAAAATTCTAAATAAAATAAAATACTAGTATTAGGATAATAAGAAAGTCATACTTTTGCCAGCCAATATTTTATATTATGAGAATGAATGTAAGTCGTGAAAAAAATAGTTATTTATAATTAAAAAAAAAAGAAAGTAATTATATTCCCTGGGGAAAATGCAAGAATAAATTTGTAATGTCAAAGGAATAAAGTCGTGATATTCCCAGAAAAATAAAGTAATGTGCAAGAATATATTTATGTTAATGGAATAACCTTTTTTTTTCTTTTTTTTTTTTCTTTTCTTTTTAAGGACAAACTGAAAGTAAAGGCAAAATATTGTCAGGAAATAGAATTGTAAGATTGCAAGAATGAAGTTGTAATATTAGGAGAAAAAAAAACATCAGTTTACTTGAGGGAGCTGTAATTTTACACCGTTCTCATAAAACATTAAATTAAATTGAGGATTCAGTATAGTTATTTTATATCAACAGTCTCAATTTTACAAAAAGAAATTATCTGAAAAAGTCACAATTTTACAAAGAAAATATTACGAGAATACAGACACTTTAACGTGATAAACTATTTTTTTTCATATTTTAGGTTAAAGTTGTAATATAATGAACTTAACGTCAACAATACTTGCATCATTGTATATCTGCGTTCAAGTTACGACTATACACCAAGTACAAGTTTGACTCATGATAAATAGTTTTTCTGCCTGCTGTATTGCAGTAAATTAGCATGAGCAAACGTCAGCAGCAACATGTCTGTTGCTCAGTGTGACAAGTGTTTGATCACATGCACCCAGCAGATTAAGTGCTCCTTATTTGTTCGTGTAATAACCCGCAGGCAGGCTGTGAGCTTTATTTGCTCTATAAACAGCTCCAACTCTACGTGTAACTTTTTGCAGAAACGTTCAATTTTTTTTCATGTCCAATCAACTTCTCGTCACATTTGGATGGCTTTATATTTTTTCTTTACAACATTTCTTGGAACTTTTTTGCCCTGTAATTGGCTGGCAACCAGTTCGTAATGCCCGAAGCCAGCTGGGATAGGCTCCAGCATCCCCGAGACCCTTGTGAGGAGTAAGCGGTTAAGAAAATGGATGGATGGGAGGAAAGTTCAGCTTTACAGATGCCAGGTCTGCTCTGTCGTCAGTGATGTAATGACGTCATTCCTTTGTGATGTAGCTCACCTGCTGAAGCAAGGTGCCATATTGCGACATATGCTGAAATCACTTTCGTTTCAGTCATTTAAGGTGTGGCGTTTTATTCTTTTGCATCGACGATCAATATGTGGTCGCAAATTGGGGCTTGGCGTCTATTAGGGGGGAGTCATCCCTCTCTTGTTTTGTGGGCTTTCTCTTCACGTCCGCATCCGTGTCGAGGTTTCATTGTTGCCGATTCGCTCTGTGTGACTTTACGGGCAGACGTTGTGATTTGTGCGGTGTTTTCCCGGGCGGGAGTGAAGCGACGGCCTCCTCCCCGGCGAGCTTCCGACTGTAAAGCAGCCAAAGAAGTCCCAGCTGCGTGATTGATGAAATTCTCTCTCTTTCTTACCGTATGTCCTTTTTTGTCTCTGCAGGCTGGCCGAGACATGAGCGTTTGCCGCTGAACGTAATTGATGCAGAATTGGTGAGTTTGTTTTTTTTGTTTTTTGTTTTTCCTTTTTACGACCTGTGATTTTTCTTCTTGTGTTACTTCTTGAAACTACTTTGTCCATTGTTGTTCTTAGGCCAAATAAGTCACCATTTTGGGGGCGTTTCCCATACAGGGGTGTCTTGATACACTTCGTGCATTTAAAATGCATTGATTAGCCTTGCATTTTGCTATCTCATGTTAATGCTAATGCAATAAAATGACCAATCAAACTTGTCTTTGACCAATCAGTTTCAACCTTAAATAAGCATTTAAGAAACAATATCTATGGGCATTACTATAAAATTAAATTTCCTGCATTAAAAAAAAATGAATAATAAAAATATCATTTTATTAGGCACATTTTAAAATATCATAATAATATCGGTATCACAATATTCAACACCCATATCGCATTTTTTTTTTCAGCTACACATGACAGACATTACAACAGTACTCACAGTCATCTATTCTTTATCCTCTGCGAAGAACTGATATTACTGTCGTACTGATGAGCTGAGAGGAGTTGAGGCGTCTCAATGAACAATATATCAGTCTGTCATAAGGTGAACAAGGCAGAAACAAGGATGGGGAGTACTGGAACAGATTAAAGGCATTTAAATTAATGTTAGTTTGCAAAGATGATTTGCAATATAACCGTTTTGAGTTGCAAATACGGTTATGGAACAAATTGAACTTGTATCTCAAGATATGATTGTATAAAAAAAAAAAAATAACTCACATACTTGCAGATGCTTTGCTATATAAAAAGTCTTATTAAGCCATGCCATTTTGATTTAAGTGGCCATTTTAGGGTTTTTAAATTTTGGCCATTTCCACTGGTCATAAAAACTTTGCTACAATTTTTAGTTCTCCTCATTGCGTCTGGGCGGAGCTTAGAACAAAAATCGATGATTTGGTATAAACCAGAAAACTGAAATCAATTGAGTTGGAAAAGTCAGTCAACACAGAAAGTCTGCCATTTTGTTTTGAAGCCACCATTTTAGGTTAATTTTCCCCATTTCCTTTAACACGCAATTCCTTTTGTCCGTTTTTTTTTTTTTACCAAATATGAACCACGTGTACTAGGGCGGAGCATGGTGCTCTAAAAGCAAGGCGTGGCGTGCATGTGCCGCACTGTGACAACATGAGTCACGGCGAGCGAAACAGGCTGCTGCCGCTGCTGCTGCGAAGCTCCCCAGATAGACGGCGTAATGAGGCAGGGAAGTGATTGCTCTCCATACGAGGTTCTCTGCGTATTATGCAACGTGTATTAATGACGTCATCATGTGGAGCACGAGGTCTGGTGGCCGACGGGGGCCGATTAGCGTTCAGGTGTTTTGTGCTGGCTGTATATCAAACTTGCATTTTTTTCCCTCCAAAATCCATTCAAAGTTACAATATGAAGCCTTAACTGTTGGCGTTCTGTTTAATGTATGCGCACACGTGAACACACGGCGTCTTCCCCCGATGGCTTCCATCCACGGTGGGGATACACGTGAACGAAAATTTGCTCTTCCAATTAAACTGCCGACCTTCGCTCCAGAACGCCGGAATACTCGGCGGCGTCCCGTCCTCTGCTGGATTGCTATTATTACACACAGCTGGCCTGATAAAGGCTCGCCAATAGAAGTCAGCAAAAAAATTAGCGAGTGTGCAGAATTATTATTAGCAAGGTATTGAAATAGAATATTTATAATCTATTTTTAAAACGTAATTTCCAAATGTAGGATTTTTTGCACTAATAGTTTTATTTTTCAAATGTTCGGAATCTACGCAAAAGCCCGAAACTCTACAACAAAACAAAAAAGTAAACAATATTAATTTTAGTGACATAAGTAAATTAAAAAAAAAAAATGTCTATTTGTGATATTTAAAAATAGATTTTGAAAATAAGGTCAGAATGTGATGATTTTTTTTGTCCCTTAATCGCAAAATATATAATATTAATTTTGGTGAGATTATTAACAATAAGATCATGTGTATAAGGAGGAATGTGGAAATTTCCCCACTCATATTAAATTTTATCTACGTTTTTAAATATTTTCAAAATACTGCCTAAAATCCTCAAAAAAACAAAACAGTTTTAAGTATGATTTTAGGTGGCTGTAATGAAATTAAAATTAAAATACATTCAGTCATAATGTATAATTGTTTATTTTATTTTTTTTAAATGAAGGTAAGAATGTAAGATATTTTCACTTAATTAAAAATACATTCTGGAGACATTTTTGTGTATTAAAAAAATATTATACATATACTCCATATATGTACATTTTATTTTTATTATTGTGGAGCCTATGAATTTCTTTCCACTTCTAAAAATACAATTTTTTAAAAAGTTTTTTTTTTTTACATTTCCCAGTGAGTTGTACATGAATGTTATGACAAAATGTTTGCATATGCAAATGGAGGCTAAGTAAAAAGGCAAACTATCTGTTTTGCCTTGACGAGCTTACTGAATTTAATTGTTCATGATCGAGCATCTGTTATTGTTGCTGAGTTGCTTCACGGCTCACACAAGTTCTGCTTGAGCGTCAAATTGAGCAGAATACGTTTCCCCGCAAGTTAACCGCTCGGACACATGACTCGCAGATGACTTGACAAGCAGCAGGAATGTTGCTCCCTCATCTTTCCACCTCCCCTCTATGCGTGCGCTGGGAGCCAATGTTGCAACATAATAAGTCGGAGTAATTATGTAACATTTAGCCACCGATATGTAGAGCATAGCGCGTTCGTGCCTATTAACTTGCATCATCCAAAGCCGCTGGCCTTGCTTCCTTTTGCCAGCGCAAAGAATTGAGCCTAATTTATGGCCTACATTTTCAACGCCGTCCTTTGAACTTTATTGCTCGTAAAACAAAAACCCGAGGACCGCATTTGAGGATTATAAACGAGGGCGATGGATTTCCGAAGCCAGCGCCAGATATTCGTCAGCAGCCACTTCTCGTCGCTGTCATTTAAACAAACATCTGGCTCCGGCGTATAAATCCATTATTAGGAGGCTGTCATAACAAACCGTGAACATTTGGGAAAGTGCCCGCAATCAAAAGCGCATCAAAGCACGGCGCCTGCAGTTTGGCGAATCCTTCTTTGAGAGACGATTGTTCTTTTATAGAAAAAGAAATGAAGCAAAATGTCAACAAATGGACCACATTTTTTTACAACAATAAAAGTAAAGAGTAAGTAACCGGTGTTTATTTAACGACATATACAGCGGAACGCCATCTGTTCCAGGACTACCATTTGTTTGGATTTGAACAAAAATTCCCATCAGAAATAATAGAAATAGAAATAAACTGTTCCGGGACCGAACTGTCACGTTCAACAATTTATAAGCAACATTTTAACATTGATGCTTTAAATGTGATTTTTTTTATTTTATTTTTTTCCATCAGTGTTTTGGAATGGTGGGATCTCTCAAATTTGGAGGCCATTTTAATGCATTTTTATATTCATCACTGACTCATTCATCCGGTCATTAGTAGGATGTAAAACTGTGGCCCACATGCCCGCTTCAGTCACTAATTATGCAGCATTTTGGTGAATGAGTAAGAAAGTGTTCAGTCCGACGCAGATTTGATTTTGTACTGAACATTGAAACTCCGTCATTCTATTTCAAAGTGCAGGAAGTGATGATGTTCTCTTGCTGACTCACTAAGTGCTAGAAGAGAAAAAATACCTAGTCTCACCTTCTGATTCCAACCTTGGAATTGAAACGTTGGCTCCTGGCAGCTTTATAAATGTATGTCGGGTCTAATTTTCCATTCGTTCTATTGGTGAACGTTCCTTTGATTCTTCTTGGGCTTGCCTAGAACAGAACTTGATAACTAAACATTTAAAATGAATCTTTCATTAAGATCTGAGGTTCTGGGTGGCACTCATTATGAAATGGCCGACTGTGGTTAAAGAAGGACAACTTCCAACGAGGAACTAGTTACTGTTAAAAAGTAGCGAACTAAGACCGTTTCATTGTGTTTAGATTCTATTTTGGTATGTTACGACTTCCTGTTTGGTGTTCGTATACTTGTTGGGACAAAGGGCTTAATTTCACTTGGATTTTGTCAAGTATTTTGAGTCATAGACTCGTTGCTTCTCTATCTATGTTTACGTTTTCGTATTAAACTGGTTTACCCTTGTTTGACAGGAACACTTCCGCTAGGAAGTTACCGCGAAAGATAGCGGACTAAATCTAAAAGTATATTTGTCCGTTATGAGCGACTGTTTCATTGTGTTTAGCTTCCATTTTAATATGTTTCTACTTCCTGTTTGTTGTTCCATTCTTGTTGGGACAAATGGCTTGATTTGACTTGGATTTTGTTGAGCATTTTGAGTTGTAGACATGTTACTTCTTGAGCTAGACATCTAGCTAGCTGTCTTGATCGTTTTAAAAGGAGGAGAGTACTTTATTGTTGTTTACATATTGTTATTAGACCGGTTTACCCTCGCTTAACAGTTCAGAACGTTGAAATGTTACTAAAACTGTTGCCTGTACACTTAAATAAGGTTTTGACTCAAACAACAGATTATTGTAAATCTAACTGATTTCAGTGGGAAACGGTCTTCTTTGGACCCCAAAGAGCTTTTGCCCATTAAAACCTCTCCAGCAGAAAGTGTATCATTTGCCTTTCAAGAGGTCAGAGTGCTCTTCTGTTTGATTGATTCATTACCAGAATAAACTGTCCCCTCCGTTCTAAAGCATTAAAGCTGCTCTTTCTAATCCGGCAAAAAAACCTCCCACCAACCCAGTGGGGATTCAGCTGCGTGACAAAAACCTGGAGCTTGGCTCCTGAGAGTGCCGGTGTTGTTTTACGTCTCTGAGGAGCCATATAAAACAGGAAGATGGCTGACTTAAGGGGCCAGAAATACCCCCACAAGGTGTTCGGGTCCAGGGCCAGGTCTCGGGTTCTTGAGGAGACGGCATTAATATCGTTTGATGCTACGTACTGAACATTTTGATTGTTGTTGTTTGGATCAGAACATTACATTTTCAAACTGAACCGACTGTAGCCGAGATGTTTTTGATTCAGACCACCAAATACGGTTTTCAACCTCTGATGGCGCTTGTAAAAACGTCTACCCTTGCTTCCTTGGCTTCACTGGCCCCCAAAGAGTTTCCCCAAAGGATGAATGTGGTAAAACTGAGTAGAAACCACCATTTCCGTTGGTTGAGTTGTTTGTTTGCTGAGGCACCATTGCGAAAACTAACTTGCGAAAAATAACTGAAATTGCTGTGTTTACTATTCTTGAGCCAAAAACATGGCTATTTTTGGGTCAAAAACATAGCTATTTTTGAAAAACACTGTTGAGTTAGAGGATGTTTTTCATAACAGGATACACAAAAAAAGTCTCAATGACAGAATTTGAACAGGAATTTGGTCATTTTGCACGGATTTCAGGTTTCGTACTTTAGTGAACTTGATCTGGGGAACTGTATTGATTGAACATCAGGAATTTTAAGGAAAAAAAAATATCTGCCTTGGTGAAGATCTGTCTGCGCTTTATGTCATTATATAATCGAATACAAGCATCATTTTATTATCTGTTCTCATTGCTGCTGGACATGTAAATTTCGCAGAGGGAGCCATCCCAAAGGGATCAATAAAGTCAAATCTAAGTCTAAGTCACAATTAGTGTGTGTGAAGCTGTGTTAAATTTAGAAGATCCTATTCCAGGTAACATGGAGAGAATGTCACTTCCCTCACCGTTTCCCATCTCATGATACCTGCGTGTGTGTGTGTGTGTGGGTGTGCACTTGAATGCATGTGAGTGTGTGTGTGTGTGTGTGTTGTTTTAATCTCTTGCGTCATTGTCATTGGTTAAGTGACGCTGCCTCTGTTTACACCTCTTAAATCCTCACGTATGCCACCGCTTTAATGATAATTGCACATGTGGCTCTCCAAATAAAGCCAACGCACCGCATATACAGTACAGTACGTCCTCACGCAGTATGGACGTATTTGATCTCACTGGAGATGTGTAGAACATTTGACGGTCATTCAATTTTGTGTGAGTATTGAGTATGGAATTTTGTCTAAATTACAGTATAAGATTAAAACATTGATGTATAATAAAGCTGATCGTAGTTTTTTGGAACACAGATTAATTTATTGCTTGTGTTTATAAAAAAAATACATGGGAAGAGTACCTCGCCTATTAGATCATAATCGGATGATATTGTTAACTTTATTTATTTATTCATTTATTTACTGATAACTGAGTTTAATTTGTTTCATGACCGCCCATCTAACTAGAAATAATATAGCAAAAATTATTCCCCATTTAAATGGATGGAAAGGCCATTAATTAGTTACAATGTTTAAAGAAAAACAATAAAAATGTCTGTAATGCGTTTTTAGTAAGAAGAATAAATAAATAAAATAAAAATACCCCTCGATTGCTTTGTTCTTTTTGTAAAAAAAATAAAAAATAATAATAAATGCATTTGACCACTCCATTTATAAGCAAATAAGGTATTTTTCAATTCATACGACATCCTGGATATTACTGGACTGTTGAGACGTGGGAAAGCCAGGGCATTCCGTAAACAACATCGTTTATAAACGGGGATAGTCCCGGAACGGAACACGAATTTACTTCTGGTGATGTGCCCTGCGCTGCCTGCACTTATTCGTTTATCTTTGTACCAAGCAACCGCACAACCACAAGCACTTCCTGTCCCGCTTGGGAAAAGCCGTGGAATTATTTAGTATGTTATCGCCGCTTCAGAATGGCTATCGAAGATGTCTTCTTCTTGAAATACAAATACATGTACAGTAGTTAGTTCTTCTTTTGTAATGTCACACACAAAAAAACAGTCATTTGTAAACACTGACAGTAATCACCATTGTACCTCAGTGTGTGTGTGTGCGTGCGCCCATGAAACCCCCTCTAGGCACCCGTAATATTACTGTAAGTGTACACCATGAGACTGAATAATAAGGTCAGCAGCGTGATTACACTCAAGTAAGATTTAATTTTCTTCTCACTGTCTCCATGACCCCTTTTTTTTTCTGCTTTCAGAGTGGCCTAGTGCTGTCCTCTGCTGTTTCCCCCCCCACCCCTCCCCTCATTTTGCTGCCCCGTCCCGCTCGGTAAGTACAAGAGAAATGTCACTGTTAATGACAAGTAAATAATAATTTTGTGAGTGATTTATTCTTTGTAGCGTTAATATTCCATTTATATAAAACCACCATCATTAAATATAGAAATATGAACATGTCAGTTATTGTATTGGTTGAAAATGTGTTGTTTTTTTTCATTGATTGAAATTTTTCATCTCTGAATATATACAAGTGGAGAAAGGGGATGTCCTCTTTAAAGGGCAATTAGTGTTGTGGTACACATCACAAGTAGGCCTCCCTCCCTTCAATAGTGAATAAAATACAAATCATTTACAAAAAAGTAATGGGCGTCAAACTGGCAATCATTCAAATAGTCTCCTTTTCACTTCGAAGCACAAACAAGAGGAGTGTTTACTACACGGGTGGAGAATGGAAACATAACTAAGTGTGTGTCTAATGATGGGTCAAGCAATTTGTGTCAAGGCCCAAGGGAGCGTTCAGGCCGGGTGGCCTTGTGAGTCCCTCGCCCCGCCCCCACACATGTCCCAGTCAGTATAAATACACACGGGTCCACATCACAAGCTGGAATGTTTGTCTGTGTACTTGTTATCGAGTTGAGAGTTCGTGTTTGCGTGCATCTGCATGATGTCGCCGCGGCAAGCGGGCGAAGCGAAGGCCGTGACCGGCCCGCTGGGTTACTATGGCGACCAGTTGTGTCAGAGATGAGCAACATCTGCGGAGTGTTTGTTTGTCAGGCAGGTTTTCTTGCTTCTGCTCCTTTCGCCGCCTGCCTGGGAAGCACTTGTAACAAGAGAGGATTTATGTGATATATGTTCGCTTTCAAGCTCAAGGGCCTCCTTTATTTATATCCCCAGAGGGGGGAGGGGCAATTCAATTTATGCTCTGTGTAGGTTCCTACGCCAAGAAGCCATGTTTTCATTGCTGCTGTTTGGATTTGCAAGCGAGCATTAATCAAACATCAGCAGTTTTTTTTTTTTTTTGTCAGATGATCTATCTTTCTATCTATCTATCTATCTATCTAGTGCTAGCTATCTAGTGCTATCTATCTATCTATCTAGTGCTATCTATCTATCTATCTAGTGCTATCTATCTATCTAGTGCTATCTATCTATCTATCTAGTGCTAGCTATCTAGTGCTATCTATCTATCTATCTAGTGCTATCTATCTATCTATCTAGTGCTATCTATCTAGTGCTATCTATCTATCTATCTAGTGCTAGCTATCTATCTATCTAGTGCTATCTATCTAGTGCTATCTATCTATCTATCTAGTGCTATCTATCTATCTATCTATCTATCTAGTGCTATCTATCTATCTATCTATCTATCTAGTGCTAGCTATCTATCTATCTAGTGCTATCTATCTAGTGCTAGCTAACTATCTATCTAGTGCTAGCTATCTAGTGCTAGCTATCTAGTGCTAGCTATCTATCTATCTAGTGCTAGCTATCTAGTGCTAGCTATCTAGTGCTAGCTATCTATCTATCTAGTGCTATCTATCTATCTATCTATCTATCTAGCTATCTAGTGCTAGCTATCTAGTGCTATCTATCTATCTATCTAGTGCTATCTATCTATCTATCTAGTGCTATCTATCTATCTAGTGCTATCTATCTATCTAGTGCTATCTATCTATCTATCTATCTAGTGCTATCTATCTATCTATCTAGTGCTAGCTATCTAGTGCTATCTATCTATCTATCTAGTGCTATCTATCTATCTATCTAGTGCTATCTATCTAGTGCTATCTATCTATCTATCTAGTGCTAGCTATCTATCTATCTAGTGCTATCTATCTAGTGCTATCTATCTATCTATCTAGTGCTATCTATCTATCTATCTATCTATCTAGTGCTAGCTATCTATCTATCTAGTGCTATCTATCTAGTGCTAGCTAACTATCTATCTAGTGCTAGCTATCTAGTGCTAGCTATCTAGTGCTAGCTATCTATCTATCTAGTGCTAGCTATCTAGTGCTAGCTATCTAGTGCTAGCTATCTATCTATCTAGTGCTATCTATCTATCTATCTATCTATCTAGCTATCTAGTGCTAGCTATCTAGTGCTAGCTATCTAGTGCTAGCTATCTATCTATCTATCTAGTGCTATCTATCTATCTATCTATCTAGTGCTATCTATCTAGTGCTAGCTATCTAGTGCTAGCTAGCTACCTTCCTACCTACTTACTTAGATATAGAACAGACATTTACTGTTGAGAGGCTCAAATCAGGATGATTTGGACAATTGTAGATCTCTAAACGATGAATCGCTTATCAAAAATAATTATCGATTAATTTAATTATTGATTAGTTGTCGATTGATCGTTGTACCTCCTATAATCTGCAGTGTGAGCACAAGTTTGAATGTTTTTAAATGCAAATAGCCTTGAACAGCATCACTTGTAAGAAGACAGTGTGAACCTTGTCACACTAATGCAGGTGTTGGCATGTGATTGGCTGGCACCCGGTCCAGGGTACAGACAAGTGGGAGAGAAAATGGATGGCTTGATCATGCACGAATCTTAATCAGGTCGATTGTCTGTAGAGGTCTTGACAAGGCACTAGAGGAACGAAGACTGGTAAATAAGAGGCGCGCCCAAGCTGTTGGGCCTTGCATTTATTTCCCACATCCTCTGGTCCCTACGAGACTGTCAGATACTTGCTCCGTTGGGACTCAGTCCCTGGGTCACGCAAGCGTCCAATCCCCCTGAGCCTCGTCCTTTTAGATTGAACTGCCAGAACGATCGTCGACTTTCAAGGTGCAGCCCAGTCACGGCGACAGTCGGGCTGAGTCCTTCCAGTTGGCCTCAGGACCTCTCGCAGTCGGTTGAGTCCAGTTGAAACTAAGCTCGCATTCTGGGGAGGCATGTAACCCCCCGGACCTCGGAGCTGCTCCTCCTCCAGATCCTCTCTATAAGGACATGTTCTATTTTCCACGGCTCCTGGCTGCCTCACCAGTAGCTCACCAGGGGTGCGTGCATTCTCTATTAATGCATACTTATTTGGGCAATGGGAGAAATCCCTTATTTTCGTCTTGCTCATCTTCCCCGCCCCCTTCTGTCTTTGCTGTCTTCAACTCTCAAGTATCTGTTTGATAGCTACGTTCCCCTTGGTTCGACATGTTTTGATTCTCATGCTGTTGTTGATAAGCACAGTACCTTGACCTGGTGGGATACATTGTTAATTTCTAGGTATCTCACATACATATAAGATACAGTAATTGATTATGTTACATTGTGGGATGTGACGACCATTTTAGGCTAATGGTATCAATGCTAAATGTAAACAAGGAGGCAGTGTAGTGTGTCGTCTGTGCTCTACTCTGGCAGGTAAAGCTGCTATAGTCATGGCTGAAGCCCTGGTCGTCATGGTAACGAAAGCTGAACTCACTTGCATGAGACAGGGCCAGATCCCTAAAACATGGTCATTTTAGCCTGATAATAAAGAGGGTGTGTAAAGTGTACTGTGATTTTTGATGTTTGGTGTATTTTGATAAGTGATCCCCGCACCCGCTCTTTTTTTGGGCACATGATCTCATTGTTAAAAAATACACAAACACCCGTCTTTTATCCACTGCTAACCTATGAACCCGAGAAAACTCTGTGCAGCTCTGCTTATCTTAAGTTAAGCCACCGTTGAAGAAAGTGATTTCTGCGTAACATTAGGTGCCAATTCAATGATTTTTTTAACATTTTTATCAGACCTGTTGGCTAACGTCGAGCTGTGCTAAAATTGCAGCTCTGCTTACCTTTTACATTTGGCATAATGGAGCTTCGGCCTTTGCGACAAAGTGAGGTTTTCACTTTCACTATGTCATAGGTGAGCTGCCAAGTCACTGGCGAAGAAAAACCGTGTGGGAGTGGTTAGTATGTTAATTAGCCTCACTTTTTGGTAACAGTGCATGGCTGGCTCACTCGGACCCTTTCTCCAGAATGGGCATATAAAAAATTGTTTTGTTAATTTCACACCTGAAAGGTGGGTGGGCACTCCAGAGACCCATCTAACTGCTCTACAATACATTAAAAAGTCATTTTTTTTAATCTTTTACGATGGAGTAGGAGGAAATATCAGATCTACCAAGAAAAAGACAGACATACAATTTATTGCTGTGTATTTAAGACTGTTGACCTTGCAGAAAGTTGAAATGTTTTTAAATTAAAATTAGACACTGCTACACTTTGGCTAGTGTGCGAGTGTGTGTTTGAGAGTTGAGAGTGTCCTTAGTGTGTATGTTGACCATTTCTGACCATGTTTGGGCAAATGTGTTCCAGGAGATCCCTCCTCAAGTTATGTGTAGTTGGCCAAACTGAACCTTTGACCTCCTAATCTGCTATCAGTGAGACCATCAGACACACACAGTAGCTCACAGCAGTGGCCAGCGTGTGATGTAACACAGTAATTTGGGCATAATGCGATGTTTTCACTCTGCAGGCAAAGGCCGGTTACCTAACGTATCCCGTCCAAAGAATTCCGGCACTGGCAGGTTGTCCTCCCCCGCGCCACCTTTGTCACCTCCACGTCGGACACAAATGCATCTGCGCTCAGATTAGATTTAAGCCCGACGATTTGGATTGTAGTGTCCTCACATGCCAGCAGGAAAGATTATTGTATGAATATTAGGCCATCTGTGCGTGTTCGTCGTCCGCCAGCGCAGCCTGAAACAAACAGTTTGGGTTTAAATGCAGTTATGTTCACTTTGGGAAGATTTGGGATTTTATTTAACATTTTTTGATTCCCTTGCCTGCCCCTGCACGTCCTGTTTTCAGAACGGAGCCAAATAAAATAAATAAATAAATAAATAAATACAAATATAATAAATAAATAAAGCATAAACAAAATAAATACATAAAAATAAATGAAAAAACATTCTTAAATAAACACAATAATGCATACAATCAAATAAAAAAACGTTAAATATTATATAATCTCTTGCATTTATATAAAATTGGAAATGACAATATGAAAAAACAGACCAACTAGTATAGTGGTGCCTGAGTTTGAATGTAAACAAACAACTGCCGTTTTGTAACAGCTGACATTTGGTTAATCATTGAATAACACACATACAGAAAGAAATGGTTAAATTCTGACCTATTGTGTCCTCAGTCTGGCTTCACTTCACTTCATCACGGGCTTTCGTCTCTCTTTCTCCTCCGATATGCATTCTTCGACGAGTGGCGAAACTCCATAAGGTTGTAGCAAAAGGTTAATGCAACGCAAAATGGGTTAACATGTTGCAAAACCAACACTAAATGATTACAAAAGGGTGTAAAAGTATAAATTAGGTGAAAGCCAGCAGAGCTGTACATTTGTTTTGCCGCTGTTGACTTTCTTCTTGGTCAGCATGCTAGATTGATGAAAATGCATGTAATTGAACCGCCCTCCCACTCTCAAGCTTGGTTACATTCAACAAGCTCCCAAATAACCCGAGGACAGACCTTATTTAACCCCCTTTCCACCCATTCAAACCTGCCCCCCCCCCCCCCCGCCCCACCTCCCCAATAGTGTTCTTTCAATGCGGTTATTGCCTTCAGCTCAGCACACATTGACACACACGCGCACACACATTCAGTCTCATATCCTCTACTCAGTAAAAGCTTCAGGCCATCATTTATTAGGGGGATGCTCCGTCCATTAAGCCATGTGTTAAATTCTTTGTATAACTCAATTTGGCAGTGTGCGGATTGTAATGACTATATATAGAGCTCTTTTGGCCATCCGTGTGTGGATGTGTTTTACCAACTAATTTACATCTTCCAATGGGAATTAATAGTGGATATTGGCCCCACGGCTGTATTTAAATATGGCTAATCCAGCAAATGATTCATATTTGAGGCAACGTCGGAGCTCGTCAGTGCCCACATTTGCCATTCTGTTATAACACCAAGTGGATGACGTAACGCGGGGACCGGTGAGTGACGGTGAGCTATAAAAGGCAAAAAGAAACCGGGGAGGCCTCGCCTCCGGGTCACGCATTCTTCCTTTAAGCCATTAAAAACGTTTGATTTAGGTTTACACAAATGTGGATTTTACAGGTTAAACAATAAGAGCTTATTGGCTTTTAAAGTCATTCCAACAAATGTCACATTTGGAAAATGGAAGCTTTTAACCTCAAGCCGTGGGTCAAATTGACCTGTTTGAAAAAATATAAATGGTGGCACAAATGCAAGGCAGCAACAGGCAGAATGCATCTAACGAGACGTGTGGAAGCTGTAATTTTACAGTACATACATCGTTAGCTAAGTTAACGTATTTTACCAGACTGGCTACTGTTTAGCCAGCGAAGAGCAAGCTCCAAATCTGAGCTCACAACAGCAAACTCTGCACTCTCATTCATTGGCTCCCACATCACTCACCAGGCCAGGACCCGCCTTTTAAAGCCACACACATTCATAGTCACAGATATTACCGTGTAGAACGTGTGGATAGCGACCTCAAGTGGGCGGAAAATAATACCTGCACCTCATTTGATTTATTTTTTATTTTTATTTTATTTTTTTTTGAAAATGCATAATTTATTATTTTGTTATCTCTTTATATATTCACTTTCCCTATGGATTATGTGTGCCTTTGGAGTCTGGGCTGTTCTGTACACATTGTCAGTCACTCCTTTAGTAAATACACCCAACAAGTGCGCTAAAGAAAACACAGTTAAGCACATATTGACATAAGTCAATTTAAACACTGACATATGCATAAATAAATAGTTTACATGGAAACATGCTCACATTTTCAAATGCACACATGATTCTCTAAACACAGGCAGTGAAAAAGGACAAGTCCTTGACTTTCCATAATGCTCCTCCATTGGCCGCTTGTAACAGTTTTGGTGTTAGTGGCCCAGTGAAGGATCTCCTTCCTTGTTCTGGTGACTGCGTGTTTGCTTTGCCATCAACCTGCTGTTGAATGACTCATGAGACATTTAAAAAAAAAAAAAAAAAAAAAAAAAAAAAACACAGGCGTCATTGATTCCACTTTCATATTTGGTGTTTGCTCAGAGAACACGTGTCGTATCGCTGTCATAAAATCTCTTATTGGATTAAAGACGTTTTCTCCTGTGTAAATATCAGACCTATGTGGGTGATATGCGCTACACAGACAAGCCAAACATGAACTCTGATAGAAGAACATTTCATATGAATTCTCATTTGGTTCAAGTCAGTCAAATATAGAAAAACGAGCTTCCGTCATGTTGTTCCAGTCGAGATCAACTTAACAGCGCCACTGCTGGTCATGTACTCTATTTTGCCAACATTGCTTCAAGACACAATTATTCATCAATCAATTCCAGGCCACTGACAGTATTTTTAACGATCGTTTAATTGTCAAATCAATGACGTGCATCGCAAATACACCAAAGATACATGCCTGAATTGAACAGGAACATTTTGGTTCGAAGCAGACATTTTAGGAACATTCCAGGTTTTAGACATTAAGATATTAGTTCCAATGGGAAGAAGGTATATACTAGTGAAGCAATAATTGTGAAATAATTATTTGTCATCATCGCTTTATTGATTGTATCTGTAGTCACAAGTAGGTGGCTAGACTAGAGGCATGTGACGATTGAATTAAGTTAATTGCTTCGGTTCGACGTTGATTAAGCAAACATGATGTACACGCCAATTACAATGGCACTCATTCATATACTCAACATGGCTTTTTTTTTTTTTTTTATCTACGCCAGCTATTTATGATTAATATTATTGAATATTTGTATTCTATTAATTTTTCTTGATTTAGATTTTCTCACAACAAAGCTTCTTTACTATTTTTTCTATTGTAGATGAATTTTATTTTTGTGCCACGTAGTAGTTATGGTTTCCCTCAGATGGCTATTATGACTATGAAATTCATCTTTTTTACCCTGTATTTTATTTGTACAAAGCAAAATAAATTAAAAAAATACTCAAAGATTGTGATGAATAAAATTTATTAGTCTTAATAAAACAGGTGCAGCAATCATGTACTGTATTCCTCACGATTAAATTAAATTAATTAAATAACGTGTTGAGTTTTGAGTTTGTTGCAGGATATTTCAGTCATTTAAGGCTGAAAATTAAAAAGCTCCAGCAAAATTAGTTTAGACCGACGGAACGAAGATGTTAATAAAACTGCTGGAACGGACTGTGAGGGTGGTGAGCAAAGAGCGAAGATAGGCTGGAATCTTGCCAATCAGTTATTTGAAAACATTCAGTTCAAATTCAAAGACAAAAAAATTGTAATCTGTCAAAAGTAAAGATAATGTGTCCTTTTGACAGATTTTCTCGCATAATAATAAAAAAAAAAAAAAAAAAAAGCAAGATAGCGTTTGTGGGCCAAAAAAAAAAAAAAAAGGTAAAAGAAACAAACTGACTTGAGTTTGACAAGCTACTCACTTGAGATAAAATGTCTTACTCATGTATTCATCCCCAGAAGGGAAATTCATGGTCTACCACAGTAGCGGCTGGCAACTAGTCAGCTGGTCCCCGACCCCCAATGAGGATAAACGATATAGAAATGGCCAGATGGATGCCTGAATCGCCACTTTAGTACTTTTCACGAGGTCGATTTTATGTTCACTCCAACTTTGATATTTTGTCATCTGCAGTGAATCAATTTAAAAAAAAAAAAAAAAAAACAGGTAGCAGAAGACAAGTGCAGCATTAACGCCGCTCGTCTTGAAATGAACACCGACTGTGATTTGAACGCGTCCTCAGTCAACCTTTGCGCTGCCTGACGGATGTAGCCTCATTTTAGTTTATGAGGTGTGGGACCGCTGGGCGTTCTCTCGCTGTTGCAATTATCTCCTTGTCAGGGGTTGGACAGGGGCTTTCTCGGACCTTACTCGCTCCCACCTCGCTGCTTCACGTGCGCGGTAACCGCAACCCGAAAGCCGTTATTGGACATGCGTCATCCCGCTGAGAAAACATTACCTAACGCATTCTGTGGAGATCTAGCCTAGCCTCCGACAGGGCGGCGCAACCCAATTAGGCTAAATTAGGATCCGTCTAAAATCTGATTTGGGATTATTCATCACATTTAATCAGATGTTATTCAATTGAATTCTGGACGGGGAAAGACCATCTGTTCAGTTGTGGAATACTAACTCGAGCTGTCCAAAACATAAATGGATTTACTGTTGTCTGCCTGCCTAATAAATCGCCATTTTGACGGCTTTTCCATGCTCATAAATTTACTGATTAATGCATGATTAATTAATATCATGATTAATATCATGATATGAGCCTCACTATATGATAATTATAACTATATTTTGGGGAGGTTATGATATATATATATATATATATATAAGGAAGAGATGGAAATATCTTCATAATTCTAATTTAATAATTGTAAATATAAAGTCAAAAGATTAAGTATTTCATAAATGTAAGAAAATACTTTTAAATTCATATGAACAACAAAAAAAACAGTAAAATACCCAAAAAAAATCGACCTTTAATATACTAGAATTTTTTGGGAAAATTAGATATTTAAATAATCGATTGATGGTTTTATAAATGGCTCAAAAAGGAAAATTGATTCGATCTTGATTATTTTTATTTTTTTATTTTTTTATTTTTTTTAATCTAGCCCTAATTTCTGTGCCTTGCCATTAAATGTTAAACTCCACATAGTCAGATCTTGACCAAACATATTAAAAAGAAGAGATTCATCATATACATGGAATTAAAAAAGAAAAAAACAAAAATACATTTCTACCCATTTAGGAACATTGTTGAATAAAGTACATTGTCGGGCTAATTGTTTAGTTTGAGCTTTACCCCTAAAGGCCCAATAATTGTGCTTTTTGAGCACTTTCCAAACTTTTTTGCGCAAATCCATCCTATTGGCCAAGTTTTCTGACAGCAACTCATTTTCTGGGTTGCTGTACTGGCAACCTGCCTGCTCTTGATCATTCATCAGCGGAGGAAGGGAGCATCCATGCTTGCATTCCCCCCCGACACGCCGCGTGCATCTGCGATCCCGCTCTCCTGGTAGGACGCCGCAGATGGTCGAGCGCCGGGTTAGATGGACTCAGCCCATTTTTGTTCTTTTCCGTCGCCGGGTGCCATGATCGTGATGCGGCGCTGTGATGCAAAACAAGCACACGTGATGAAAAACATACTCGGTTCAATGGTGACGGGGGAAAGACGTCAATGTTGGTGAATGAGTTAACAGTCGCCGGGTCAGGATTTCAAAAGACGAGCTTCATCTGCTCTTGGCATGAGTGTCTTGGCGAGAGCTTGTTGTTGCCTCTGTCGATGTTGGCAGCGATGTGTGTTGCCCATCAAGAGCAGACATTAAACCCCCCACCCCACCCCCCCATTGGCCTCTCTCCACTTTCTGTCACATACAGCTGTTGGCCTCATCCGGCTCGCTCCCAACTGACTGACTGACCGATACTCAGTATTTATAAGTAGGAGTACAGCAAAAATATTACTTTGGACTGAGGCAGCTGAACAAATAAAAGTCAAACTTTTTTATGTATACATTTTTGTTATAAGCTACAATATATGACATTGTTGCTGCTTTTGTTTTGTAGTTGTTGTTTCTTATTTCTTTTTTCTATTCTTTTCTTTTTTTTTTCACTTTTTTAAGGTCCAATTTGGTGGGTTTGGATTGGGGCAGATGTTCACATGTTAAGTTGGTGTAATGTCTTTTTAGTGTTAATTATCCTTGATTGTAGAAGGATTTAATTTTTACCTGTTAGCCATAACTATAATAACCTACTTTTCTGGTAGGTACTATTTTTTTCTCTTCTTTTTTTTTGTGTACATTTTTGTTTTAACTATATAAATGAACTTGACTTGACTTGTAATGTCTGTTTAGTATTAATTATTCTTTATTGTCATTGTATATCTCACTGTTGGTATTGCTTATATTTATAAAAAAGTTTTAAGGTCTGTTTAGTGTTAATTATTCTTTATTGTAGAAGGGTTTAATTTTACCTGTTTGCCATGACTATAATAAGTTACTTTTCTATAATACCTATAAAACTATAATAACATGACTATAATAACTTACTTTTCTGGTATGTACTATTTTTTTCTCTTCTTTTTATGTATATATTTTTGTTATAACTATATGAAGGAACTTGACTTGTAATATCTGTTTAGTATTAATTATTCTTTATTGTCATTGTATATCTCACTGTTGGTATTATATATATATATATATATATATATATATATAGAAGAAAATACAAATAAAATACATTATCACAAAAAAAAAAGTACAGATACTTGTATTTAATAAGAACTGTATTTCTAATTTACACGGAGTTACTTCTCACCACTGATTATCTCACCCATCAACATTCATCCCCGCTAGCAAAAAAATGGTTATCGGCATGAAATGTCTGCACACCGCATATTTGGAATCACATAACCATTTTTCACAGTCGACCGCGGGAGCCGAAGGCCTTTGCAAGAGTGTCTCCATTTTGAAATAAAGTCATAAAATAAAGATATACGCGGCTCAAGTCTAGTCAATAAATGTTCCAGGCAGTTAATCGCGCCGCATTTCACAGCGAGAGGTGCAATATTGCGTCAGGCCGGCAAGGGAAAAGGGCATTAACAAGGTTAGGCAGACAGATGGTTATGACCCTTCAAAGTGGAGAAAGCCAATGTGTCAGGGAGAACTTTTTATTTTACGGTAAAACCGGGTGAATGACGACAAACGAGACCTGTCGGAGCGTGCAAAACGGAAATCAACGTTTATGACAAGTGTGTGATTGGTGGCTTCAGTTGGACGAGGCCAAAAGAGGATAACCGTGTAAAATATTATCGTCATATAAATACCAGACACATTGCAGTTACTGTACACCTGCACTCACCATATGTTACCATATATTACCATATATCATCTATACATATATATATGTACCGTATATATAATTGTTCTTCTTGTGCGGCAGGTCTGTGAGCAACCATGACAAAGTCGTACGAGTTCAACTGGCAGAAGCCTGTGCCCGAGTTCATGCAGGAGGGCGCCGCCTTCGACAGGTTTGATGAGGTACAAAAAAATTCGGATATGATTGGCTATGATTGAGGTTGGCTGTGGTCACTCCAGTCTTAACTTCAATGCTAACATCCACCATGAATCTTTTTATTTATGACTGCGTTGAATGAAAACATGACTGGCCATCGGCCAATATAATATAGCAGAGGCTGAGAGATGTCAATACTCCTGACATCGTTTGCTGCTTCTTATTACCATCCTTCACTTCTAACTGCCTTTCCCCCACTCACTCATTACACACGCACACACTCACGCACCCACTGTAGCAGAGAGGAGGCGTGCTTTACAACGACAGTGTTTTGTTTGCTCTCATTAAGCAGCCATACGGCGGCGACTGCTTGTTTACAAGCTTTCTTTTTTTTTTTTTTTGCACCAAATGTGTTATAAAAATAAGGTAGGCGTAATCATATAACAATCCATATCGCGTTGAATGTTTTGTTTATTTTGGATAATGCAACCTCACTTAATTGGAACGCTGATGTAGAACATTTGCAGGGGAAAGGCAAGTCTGTCACACGCGCACAAACAGACGTTTGTACTGTATACGTTTACATTATGCCGTTTGTGCACATTTTTCACTGATTTCCGGTCATTTATTTTATCTTCCATAATTTGGGAGAATTTATGATAATTTTATTTTAACGTGCACAACTTTTAGAGGATTTATCGTAATCAAACTTAACCTGTGTAACTTTCAGGGGATTTACGAGAGTTTTACTTTAATCTGCGCAAATTTTATTTAAGTTGTAAGGTAATTTTAGTTTAACCTGTGCAACTATTCAGTCTCTTATGGCAGTCTTATTTTAGCCTGTTTAACTTTCAGAATATATAAAGTAGTTTAAGTTTTACCTGCGCAACTTTTGATAAGATATGTGTGAAGCAAATATTGACGTCCCAAGACAGGATGTCTATAAGCGTTGACCAAATATGGTAGAAATAATCAAGTCCACCATCGGCTTTTGCTCTCAATTACACTCAACGGAATTTACCAGCTAACCTAATTGATAGCATTTTAATGTCCAAATAAAATTCAGATTCATTCATTGTTTGCATTTTTACTAGGGATGTAACGATATCCAAACATCACGATACAATTTATCACGATATGAAAGTCTCGATACGATAATTATCACGATATTGTGGGGACGTTGGCGATACAAAAAAAGGTCAAAATATTGTAAAAAAAACTTAGTTCATACTAAAAAAAAAAATCAATCTTGTGCTTTTGCACATTACAGCAATGCATATAAACAACCTACAATTTAATAACACTTAATATTGAGGCACTTACTTGATAATACTTGAGTTCTTCCACATACTTCACAAGCATAGTATTATTCAGCTGACCATTAGCGTGGATTTTAAACATCGAAGGGCCAAAACATGCTTTGTGAAAATTAAAGTGCACTAAATAATTAGCCATCAGAGGGTGCTAGAACTGCACATGGAAGTCAACCTGACTTTAAAAAAAAAAAAAAAAAAAAAAAAAAAAAAAAGGTGCTGCTTTTAATATTGTGATATGACGACAATACATGGTGGCAGTTTTAATATCGCGATATCATGATATTGCCGTTATCGTTACATCCCTAATTTTTTCGCATGAATGTGAGTGAATAAACAGTCCGCGGCGGCTCGGAAACTCAAAAGCCTGCAGGCGCAATCCCTGCGTCGATTTTAAATGCCGTCCGCCAATTCCGCCCCCACCAGTGCACACACACTCAAGCAAATATGCTAAACAGCATGGATTTTTTTTTTTTTTCCCCCCCACTAAAAACACAGAGCACAAGCGCACTGATGGTCTAGACAGTTAATGTTTGTTATTATGTGTGAGCTTGTCATCAACATGACATGTTGATATACTCAATGGCAGTTGGGTTGTTTTATACCCACCCACAAGTGGTGAAAATATGCAGTATAGAGACAGACGAACATTTGTAATTAGTTTCACCCCTCCCACATGCTTCAAACACATTAAGACATGCTTTTTAACACATTTGAATACCATAATATGAAGAAAATATGATGTATTGGTGAATACTTTCCCCCAGATGTGTGCAGCTTTGTGAGAATTTCTCCAACAGACAAATAGATCCATTCAAAAAGCAATATACAGTAGCAGACAAACAGTGAATTACGAGGGGAACATTGTATGTGTTTAAAAAGAAACTTCACATTCCAGATTGATTTTGGAGTCAGCTTACTTTCCCTCCGCTGATGAATGAACGGGCGGGAAGGTCAACTGTGTCCACAGTAATCAATCAAGCTAATAGTCAAAAGGCTTCCCCAGCCCTCACTCCTGCATCCAGCGCTTCTCTCCTCGGCCCTTGACGGATGTTTTTCCAACCGCCGCATAAAAGACTTTATTTATCATGTTTGGAGGCAGATCGATAAAAATGCGAAGCGAAGGCGCTGCAAGACATGCTGTAAAAGGTCTTCTTTCGGGACAAGAATGTCATCGCTTTTAAGTCGTCACACCGTGTGACAACTTGGCTTTTAGGGTTTGCTCCACGAAAGTTTTTTTTTTTTTTTTTTTCCTTTTAACGACGTTAGACCGACACTGGTGCAGGTTGCGCTTGAGATTAAAGTCGCTCAAGCTTTTAACGAGTCTGTCGCACGGTTCTGTTGGTCTTTTTTTGGAGGTTTCATAAAATAGAGAAGCAGAATCTTGGTGTGATAAATGAAATTTAAGGTCGCTTTTTTTTTTTACTGTGCTATTTAAGGGCGGGGTTTACAGTCGTTTTATTTTAAACTGCACAACTGTTGGAGTTTTTAGACTTGTTTTATTATAACCTGTGCAAGTTTGGGGACTTTTACTTTTGATTTTAACCTGCACATTTTGTTTTAAGACTTCATTTTAATTGCACAACTTTTGGAAGGTTTACGGTAGTGCATTTTTATGCCTTTAAAAAAACAACAACTTTTTTTTAGAGGCTATATGGTAGGTTAATTTTAGTCTGAGCAGCTTTAGATTTATACGGTAATTGTATTTAAACGTGTACCTTTTGGACAATAAGTTTTTTTTTTAATTACCTGTGTGATTTTATTTATTTATTTGTTTAATAACAGTCTTACCGGTAATTTAACCTGCACGACTTTTGGTGTTTTACGTTTGTCTTATTTTAATCTGCTCGACATTTGGGGACATTACGGTAGTTTTATTTCACACTGCACAACTTTTGAGGATTTCTGCACTTATTTTCTAATATAAAATCTTTCCACTAAACCTAAATACTGATTGACTAATTTTGCCTCTCTTCAGGACCCGTACATCTTTGAGCCTAATTGTCAGGTAAAGGTGGATGAATATGGCTTCTTCATCACCTGGAAAAGTGAAGGAAAGGTACGATTACGAACTCAAGCGAGCGTTATTTTTAAAACCCGCAAACAAAGTTCTTCATCGCCTCTTATGCCGTTTTGATAAGAGTGTTACTTTGCTGGAGGTGTCGTCTGTATTTGGGTTAACGTGACCCTCATTCGCGTCGCTCCTGTCAGATGAATATTTAAGAGCACCACGTGTCTGCTTCCCGTCTCTCTAATTGTCATTACCCATCCTCTCCACTTCCTCATCTCCCCTGCAGGAGGGCCAGGTGCTGGAGTGCTCCCTCATCAACAGCATCCGCGTCGGCGCCGTCCCCAAGGTGAGAAAAAGCACACGCCACAAAAGCTGCCGTTCTTTTTATGTCTGGAGATGCTATTTTGCTTTTGATGCGGCGGGTTAAGGAGTTGGCACGTCCGGGTCAAAAGCTGACGGTGAGAAGACACTTTGTCCCTCTCACGGGAGTCATTATGCCACAATAGACGGCCATTTGTGGTATTCCAGCAATTTGTCATGTTGGAAAGCAGCTTTTCATCGTATGGATGAAGATAGAGGTGCAACTGTAGGATACTGCTGGATGGATGGATACTGTACTGGATGCTGTCGCTAGCACCATTCACATCCATGTTCCTAGGTACTAGCTAGCGACATGAATGTAGCTGTAGGTAGCTAGCTTGCTAGCTAGCTAGATGGATGGATGGATAGATAGATACTATATGAATAATGAATATTATTGTACATTTTCGTTACACAGTATTATTATTAAAACTTACACCGAACCCATTTTTCTTATACAGAAACGTGCTATCCATGTCATTTTTGGTTGTGGATACAGAGACCACACTAATCCATTATTTATACAACTAAAGACTTTAAGATTTATTGAATTGATGGAGTTTAACCACCTTAAAATAATGTATAAAGCCCACCATGGAATTTTGCCAGTTAATATACAAACTAGATTTATAAAAAGGGAAAGTGAGGATAAATTAAGAGGAACATACATTCTTTTCTAAACCTAAATACAAAACAAAACAAAAAGAACGATATATTTCAACTCAAGGTAGTCTATGGAACAATTTGGATCGTAAAACGAAATCTTGTCAATCTATTTGTATTTTTAAAAAATGTATAAAACCATATTTGCTGAAAAAATATATATAGCAAAAGAGCATGCAGTTGAATTATTTTTGAATTATTTGGTAGTATTATAACACAAAAAGCATCTTGACCGCTTACTGTCATTCATTTTGTGCTGATTCTTTTTTGTGTGTGTGTGTGTGTGTGTGTTGATTAGGGGCAGACAAGACAAGTTTTACTTCTTTCTGTCCCCTTTCATTTCTTTTATTTTAAAGGGTAAAATAAATTGATTTGAATTGAATTATTAGAAGATTTATGTGCTGTATATTTACTCCCATTTATAGTTTACTGTAAATCTTCAGCATCATCCATCCATCCATCCATTTTCTTGACCGCTTATTCCTCATAAGGGTCACGGGGGGTGCTGGAGCCTATCTCAGCTGGCTCTGGGCAGTAGGCGGGGGACACCCTGGACTGGTTGCCAGCCAATCGCAGGCTCTTCAACATCAAACAAAGAGAATTATACGTTGTGTATTTAAAACAACCACACAACCTTGCCTTTACGTTTGCTATTTTACAAGCATGATCACAGGACAATTTCAATTCCTATCTCAAAGTTCCACTGTACATTCGTACATGAATTTTATGTCTGTACTGTATATTTGCAGTTAAAACCCTGCCACCAACAACATATTTAAAGTCCTACCTTTTTGTAACCCAGTGTGTGTATGCGAGTGACAGACAGCCTCCGTAATGCCAAATCAAGATGCACGCCATCAAGTCGCCCGCTAGCAGCCCGCTGGGCGACACAGGTGTGAGCTGGCTTACGTGGCCATTAGCAGCTCGCTCCGCACTGTTGACAGTGAGCAGACGTGCACTTGTTTGATCCCCCAGTGTGCGTACGTGTGTGGGCACATATCAAGATGTTGTGGCCAGAAATGCTGTGTGAGGCGCGCGCACACACAGACGCAGACAGAGTGGCGATGAGAGGGCTTCTCTTGCGAGGCTAACGTTGTTACTTACACAAGCACACGTAATGCAATGAGCCACGCGGGAGACGAATGCCACTTACCGTGCACATCTGCTGGTCTCGCTTTGCCTGTTGCTTTGCTGCTAGCCCCAACACACACTGAAAGACTTTCAAGTAAATTGCACATCTGTTTTTTACTAATTGAGATGAATCAATACTTTGACTTATACTTTTGTATACATGTGTATTTTTTTGTATATACCTATAAAGTACTAGAAATGTTTGATACCACTTATTTTCAACTCTTGAGTAGTAACCGATACCAAGCACCAACACTACTAGTACTTTTGACATGTAAAACTACTACCAAAAAAAACAGAAAAAAAACTGACAGATAATTTTAATATGGAATTTCTCCGTAAAATTGCATGAAATTGACAATTTTCTACTCTTCTAATTTCTGGTTCCTGATCATAAAATGACTGCAAGAGGCATCGGCCACCGTTGCGAGTAGCGATACATTGAAATAAGGCTTTTTATCAGTCTGATACCGATACCTGGTATCAGTACTCGCCCATCTGTATTACGTACTGTACATACAATGAGTCCTTTTGCTTTTTTTGTTTGGTAATATGATGTCAATTGTTTTTATTTTTATACATTTTGAAATGTTCTTTTAATGGCAGTTGGCTTACTTGAAATCACTGTCTACCATAGAAAGTGTCTTGTCTTTATAATATATTTAGTAATTGTAAAATATTTTAAATAAATTTAGCATTGCTAACTTGTAAAAAGGACAACAAGTTAGACAATATTGTATTTTTATTTGTAGTCCGTCCATCCATTTGTTTGATGTTGTAGTTATTTATTAATTTCAATTAATTTATTATTATTTTTTTAAATATAATTTGTTTTTAAAAATAATTTTTTAACTTCATAAACCATTATTGTATTGCACAAATTACATAGTATTGTCCTAATCATGGTATTTATTTATTTTTTTTAAATCTTGTAAAAATATCCAAACACACTTTTTGTCTTTGCCATCAGTACCTTTCTGTGTTTCCATAACCAGTTTGCTCATGTGCAATTTTCATTTTGCATATTTCTAAGGGGAATTGAAACGCAACTCTTGCTATTCCTGTGGTGACACAGAAACAAAACAACGCTGGAAAAAACAAAAAGAAAAAAGAAACAAAACAACGCAAAAAAAAGCCCAAGAAAAGTCACACTTGTGGAGTGCATCCTTGAGACTGAAATCTTCCATACGAAATGTTCTTTCTGTCCACGCCAGGACCCGAAGATCCTGTCGTCGTTCGAGGCCATGGGCAAGACGGAGGCGGACCTTGAAGGTTGCATCATCTGCATCTGCAGCGGCGCCGACCTGGTCAATCTCAACTTCATGTTCATGGTGGCGGAGAACCCGGACACGGCCCGGGTAAGGGAAATTACCACAAAATGGCCACTGACGCCTTCCTTGGACCATGCAGGCCAAAATTCCTCCGGTACCTCCGTCGATGAATCCTCACAACTTTCGTGATCTGCTCACTTGTTGCCGTCTTGTATAATAACAGCTGGACAGCATTTGTATGTGCAACTGACTCAAAATAGCTCCATCACTGTATATTTGTCGTGATGACAGACTGTGTCTTTCAATGTAGCTCACTCATGCTGGCTTTTATTAGCTGTGAGACAAAGCTCATAGACACTTACTTAGCAGACGCTACTTATAGGTCACCGGTCATGCAAAGTGACAAATCCTCTGGATTGAGGGTCTTTGTGTTGCACTTAGCATCAAAGACGATGACTTATTATAATTGAATTATCCACAAAATGACCAAAAAAAAATCCAGTATACATAACATGTAAAAAAATAACTAAAATATGACATAATAAAATGTCAAATAACAAATAATTGAGGAATACAATACACAGTGCCAGATATGATCAATTCAAATAATAGAAAAAAGTTTCAGGAGTTTAAGTATGGAAGGAGTGTAAAGAAGTCAAGAAAGCTGAATTTGTATCACAGAAAAAAAGATTTGCCATTCAAGAAAGTGCATGATATGTTGCTTGCCGCTATTCATTGTTCAACTCGGAATAGAAAATGAACTTTTTGGCATTATAGCTGAGCATAACATAGATAAAAGTCAAGCTACCGTACTGTGTCGCATAAATTAGCTTTTTTTGTCAAGACAGTGCATGATATACTGCTTTTTTGTGCTAGTTGTTCAAATCGGAGTAAGGAAAATGACTTTTTGGCATCACAACTATGCATAACAGATAAAAATCAGGCCAGCCTACTTTATCACATAAATTAGCTTTTTTTTTTTTCTTTTTTTGTCATGACAGTGTATGATATGTTGCTTGCTACTACATCTCATCATAACTATGTGAAGAATTTATGACAGTCCGGCTAACTGATTTTATGTCACATAAAGAAGGTGTATGATATGCTGACCGCCAAATAAAAACTACTATTATGATTGTAATTGCTTTAGAAAAAGATGATTATGTCCAAAATGTACCTAGATGAGCTAAAACAAAGCTAAACTACGACAGTTCGTTAATTTCTTCATCATGGACAGGAACCACACTGAGCCATTAGAACCAGTGTGAGTCTAACGGCCAATCAACAAAACAATACAGTGTCATTTGAACTGAATACAGTCGTAATGATGACAAAATAAATCTAGAAAAGTCACAAAAGTCATAACAATTGCCTGGGGTTAAAACGCTAAATTTCAGTGGTTGTCTGTGGAAAGCATTAAAAGAGGCCGTTTGTGGTTTTATCAAGGATGTTTACCGTCTGTCGTGTTTGCCGCCGGTGACCCATGATATTTATTCAACACACACACACACACACACACACACACACACACACACACATGTAAGCTCCCCAAGACACCGTCAGCACCTTCCAGCATGCACATGGCCCACAATAGCAGACCTCAGGACGTGATAGAGTTATTTACATCAACACAAACACACACTGCCACCACAAACAGACACGCCCTGCGGCCTCTGTTATCTTGCTTAATTTCTTTATCTTGATGTCAGTCATGCGGTACAGAGCCGCAAGCGCCGATATCGCTAAAAAGTCTTTTCCCCGTTTTTTATCACATTTGATTTGGTGCTAAAACACGATTAAAAAAAAGTCTTGATTCAAGAAAGTGTATGATATGCTACTTTCTGTTAGTTTGGAACGGAAAAGCACACTCAATAGTCGTAATTTGATGTCTCAATCACAGAAATGCGCAAATGAGTCAGGATAGTGCATGATATGCTGCTTGCTATTTGTTTTCAATTAACATTCGAAACAAAAAACATACGCTTCATGCTTGGACCGTCATACTTTAATATCGCTGTCACTGACATAAGCTTCTTTACGTGCATGATTTGCTGGTTGCAGTTATGCCTTGCTAAACTCAGGAAAGAGAAAATCATACGTGTGGATAATTGGAATTTGGTGTTTCTATTACAGAAATAAGCTTCTTGAGTCAAGACAGTGTATGATATGATGCTTGCAAGAACAAAATATAAGATTCAAGCTAGTACATGATATGCTGCTTGTTCATAAGCCTTGCTGGACTTCGGAACAAGAAAAACACTTGCTTGAGTGTAAATGTTCATACTTTGAAATGTCTCTCACCGGAATAAGCTCGTTATTTAAAAACAAAGAAACAGTGCATGATATGCTGCTTGCTGTTGTGCGTGGCTCAAACCAAGAATAAGTGTGCTTCACATGTAATCATACTTTGGTTAAAAGCTACTTTCCTAATCCAAGACAGTACATGATATTCTGCTCACTGTTTTGTATGCACAGAAATGGACGGAGGGGCTGAGGTCGGTGATTCACAACTTCAAGGCCAACAACGTGTGTCCGATGACTTGCCTCAAGAAGCAGTGAGTGCAACCGGCAGCCAACCGGCATGCAGGTGCTTGACTAATGTGTCTTAACGACTGCGTGTCCTTGTCTCAGCTGGATGAGAATGTGCGTCCTGACCAATGTTAATGGCAAGATTCCTGTGAGAGGGTAAGAGCCAATCGGCATTAAGGCCAGAACTCATTTCTATGCCGCTCAACCCTTTCCCCCCTCGCTGTAAAAGGATTACGCGGACGTTTGCATCAGGCAAGACGGAGAAGGGCATCTTCCAGGCGCTGAAGGATTTGGGCCTACCTAGCGGCAAGGTGGGCTCTCGCATCCGGTAACGTGCAGCTTGGATCGATATCGATAACGATTTTTTTTTTTTTGTCACCCGCAGAATGACGAGATCGAACCCTCGGTGTTCACGTTTGACATTTTCTACGCGCTCACGCAGAAGATCTGCCCTCGCACGGACCTAGAGGACCTCTTCAAGAAGATGTAAGGATCTCACTTCATTTTAAGACTTAACTGCATTTTGTGTTCTTATAATTGTTGTGGACAAGCCTGTAGTAATACAGTGGAACCGCTACAGTGGAACACAATTCCAAATAAAAACTTTATTTACTATAGTATACAGGTTGCTTTTAATGGTACCTTGATTAAAAATCCCCCCAAAAACTGGTGCGTTTTGTTTTTTTATCTGAAAAATGGCACTCTACAAAAATGTGATGTGTTCCATTTTGTACCTGAGCCACCAGGGGGCAGTATAATAAATACACAAAGAAGATTGTCACAGCTAAGCTTTAGCTTTCACAGCTTATCTCCCCTAAGATTTATAACTACCACAACGTCGATGCTAGTTTTGTTAGCTGCACTATTACGTTTTGCATTGTGTGCTAGCATTAAAGGGATACTTCACTTATTTAGCCCATTATAGCAATAAAAAGTTAATATTTTGTCTATAATTAATTTGATAGTTTCATTATTTTTCATGTACAATTAATACCTTTAAAGCACATTTTGAAACTTGCTGTCGACTGAAAATGACATCACAAGGGCTCAGGTAACCAATCACAGCTCACCTGTTTTCTAGGTTTGGTCATATGACATTCACAAGCTGAGCTGTAATTGGTTACCTGAGCCCTTGTGATGTCATTTTCAGTCGACAGCAAGTTGCAAAATGTGTTTTAAAGGTATTAATTGTACATGAAAAATAATGAAACTATCAAGTTTATTATAGGCAAAATATTAATGTTTGACTGCCAAAAATGGCTAAATAAGTAAAGTATCCCTTTAAGCTACCAAAACTGAGTAATTCTTGAATGTCTGTACAGTATAGCGTACATATTTTACATTCACATTTTTTCTTTTTTTCTTTTTTTTTTATTTCATCTACGTCCCGACAATTTGACTTTAGAGGTTCCACTGTAGCTCATTTTTAAACCTTCAAAATGAAAAAATAAAAAAAGTAGTGCCCTTGCGTTGTATTGGCTTCACATTAGCTTAGCCTCACAAAATTGACCGTTACGTTAGTTAACGCCCCTCCTGCTGCATCCTGTTGTTAAACAATGGCGACAAACATTCTTGCTGCGCCTGCTGCACTAACTAAAGAGTCTCTAACCCGCTTCTCCAGTTCTCCAGCATTAATGATCTTCCACCTAATGACATTTTCGGCAGGGACGATTAGCCCCCGCAAAAGACAACAAAGAAAGCTTTTTTTGTTTCTAATAATGTGAAGTGACTGCCTGCTGCGTGAACGACTGACTGACATTTTTTTTTCTTTTCTCTTTTCTAATCGATTCCTTTGCAGCAATGGGAGCAAAAGTGATTATTTAACAGTAGACCAGTTAGTCAGCTTTCTCAATGAAGTAAGCTCTTTATTATTCGTTAACTGTTCTGTGTGTGTGCGTGTGTTTGTTTGCCTTGCCTTCACCAGCGTCATTATCTCTAATAGGACTCCATTAAGGAGACTATTTGACTTCCAAGCGCAACTTCCTCCAACGCCACCTCTGCATGCCATCCCTCATTTTATCCCCCTTGCACCCCCCGTCCCTCTTCCTCCCTATCTCCCCTCCCCTCCATCCCTCCTCAACCTAGCCGGTGTCTGATGAGTGTTGCCACGGCAACGGGAGGGTAGAAGTTTCCGTCCTGTTGCTTCCCGCTGGCTGTGTTGTGTTTCTGTGGACACCGCACTGCACATGATACAAGCGAGCACCTCGTTGTGATTTGGTGTAACATTTCAATCATCGTCCCCCATTTGCTGTGTATCACAACTGCTACTATTTTTTTTTTAAGACTGGAATAATCTGTATGTTGGTCATGGTTTGATTTTGTCATGTTGCGCCGCAGAACCAGCGGGACCCCCGTCTCAACGAGATCCTCTTCCCGTTCTACGATCCCAAGAGAGCCAAGCAGATCATCGAGAAATATGAACGGGACGAAGAGCTGAAGAAGAAAGGTGAGGGAGGAGGTGGGACGAAGAGTTATGTGGGCCTCTGCTGCCATCTGTCAGTGGACAAATGTAACGGCACCTAGTTGGGCCACTTTGACGACAATAACTGCTCATACATTACAATTAATATATTTTTTTAATTATATAATTATTAAAATTAACAATTGTAAAAAATATTAACACGTGTAATTTATGTAATTATATTTAATTGTATTATTTAAGCACCAAATGTGATTTTAGCCAAATGTGTGAAATTATAATTCACATTGTTAAATCAAATTAATAATAAGAACAATAAGAAATATAGGTTTGATTAATCAAGCTTTATGGATTTTTTTAGCCCTTATTTAAGGAATATATTAAAAATATTTTAATCCATTTTAATAATATGTAATATATTTTAATAGGATATTCAAAATATATTCTTTATTCTTCCCAAATTACACAATATGTATTATTTAAATGTGGTAGTTATTAATAATACTCAATCTTTAAATTGTGTTAATGGTAGATATTTGATATCACTTTTTTTCAGACCGATACCAGCACGAGTACTCAACTGTTTAGTAGTCGTCATTAGCACCTTGAACTAAGGCTGGTATCGGTTTTTGCGTATTCCTAGTGGTAATATTCTAACTATTAGCAATATTATTATTTACTTCATTATAATATATATTGATTTTGCTGTCTGTGTCAAATTTTACACAGTTATAAAATATTGATAAATTACAAGTATTTGAATTAGAAATTAATAATGTAAGCATAATAAACAAGACTATTTATACATTGTCAACTAAGTTCCAACTTATTCCATATTAATTGAAGTGTTATTTTGATATGAATTTGTTTTAATGCATTAAGTAGTTCTTCTAATTGAAATACCCTTGCTGGATAAAAGTTTAAATGATGAAAAATGAATGACAAATGCAATTCATGAATTCTCACCATTACAACGCTTTCATCTCCAAGGCCACATGTCCAGCGACGGCTTCTGCCGTTACCTGATGTCGGACGAGAACGCGCCGGTGTTCCTGGACCGCCTGGAGCTGTACCAGGAAATGGACCAGCCGCTGGCCCACTACTTCATCAGCTCGTCCCACAACTCCTACCTGACGGGCCGGCAGTTCGGCGGCAAGTCTTCGGTGGAGATGTATCGGCAGGCGCTGCTCTCGGGATGCAGGTAGTTAGTAAATACATGAATGCGCATTATCGGCTCAAGTATGCAGGTGTTGATTGCGCGCGTGTGTGTGTGTGTGTGTCAGATGTGTTGAGCTGGACTGCTGGGACGGCAAAGGAGAGGACCAGGAGCCCATCATCACTCACGGCAAGGCCATGTGCACCGACATCCTGTTCAAGGTGAGCGCCACTTTTACATGGTGTGTGGGCGCCCTCTTGTGTTAAAAGTGTGTTGTTGCATCTGCAGGATGTCATCCAAGCCATCAAGGACACGGCCTTCGTCACCTCTGAGTTTCCGGTTATTTTATCCTTTGAGAACCACTGCAGGTATTTGGAAGGATCCAAAATGGATTGAATTCATTTTTTCCTCGCATGACTATACGAATAATGATTTAGTAAAAGCACTGTGGATTCTGTATTAGCTCCAAAGCCCGTCTTCTTCTGTGTGTCCAGTAAACCACAACAGTACAAAATGGCCAAGTATTGCGAGGAGATCTTTGGCGAATTTCTCCAGAAGCAGCCTCTTGACAACTTTCCGGTAACTTCACCTTCCTTCAGAAACTCTGAGGCCACTCGCTCCAATTCCAACAATTCCCTTTCGCAGATCGAATCCGGTCGCCCGTTACCATCGCCGAATGACCTCAAACGAAAGATCCTCATCAAAAACAAGCGCTTGAAACCGGAAGTGGAGCAGAGTAAGTACACCAGATGTAGAATGTGTCTTCATTTAGAACAGGGGTCAGCAGCCTTTACTGTCAAATGAGCCATGTTAGGGTAAATAAATAACAAAACATCTGTCTGGAGCCGCAAAACATTTAAACATTGTGATGAAGGAAACAGTTTGTTAGTGTTAGTCTAATGTACTGGGGGCCCAAGAGCTAATTAGAGTTGCATCACAACACAAAAATATGCAAAATTCAATTCATTTTCTTCCACCTTTTTGTAGTTTTTCATCTTCTTTTTTCATACATTTTGAGACTTTTCTGCCTTTCTGCCAATTTCTGACATTTTTAGCAATTTTATGGACATATGGTACTTTTCTTCCTCTCTTCTTCCATTTTTGAACATCTTATGGTTATTATTATTGTTATTTTATGGGGTTTTTTATCTTCCTTTTTCGCAATGATATTTTTGGCAATTTTTAATTTATGGTAATTTTCGGGATTTCTTTTGTTTTTGGACATTTTATGTTTATTTTTTGAATGTTTTCTTTTCTTCCTTTTTTTTTATTGAGTTCTTTGATATTTTTGGCAATTTCATGGACATTTTATGGTAATTTTCTGCTTTTCCTCTTCCTTTTTGTACATTTTTTGGTCTTTTTTTTTTTTTTTTGACAATTTTTAAAACCTTTTCATCTATTTTTCATCTCTTTTTTTCAGACAATTAAAAAATTTGGACTTTGACATTTTTTGAATATGTATTCATTTTTTAAGATGCACCCGGTAATTATTAGTTAATTTAAGGAATATTTATTGTAAAAAAAATAAAAATAAATGTGTAAAAAAAAAATTTTTTAGAGCTCCACAGTGAGCTACTGGAGAGGGACTAATAAAGAGCCACATGTGGCTCCAGAGCCACAGGTTGCAGACCCCTGATTGTGTATTTTTACGCATCTTACAGAACAACTGGAGGCCTTCAAGAAGCACATGGAGGCAGGAGAGACCAACACCACGGCCATCATCATGGGAGAGGAGAACGAGGACGACACGGAGAACGGTTAGACGTCTGTCGCACCACAACTCATAATGGCAGAAAATGTATGCAAACAAAAAATTCCTCGCAGGAGAAAAGGAGCCAGAAGAAAAGGACGTGACCTCGGAGGCACCCAGCAGCCTGTCGGAGGCGCCGTGCGACAAAGAGGCCAACAGTGACTCTCAACCCAACGCCGTGAGCGCCAAGAAAGTGGAAGAGCGCAGCAACAGTGTCAAGAAGGTGAGATTGACCCACTGTGTGAGACCACATCCACCATTGTGTTGCTTCATACCGGCCTCGGGTTCCAGGTGCCTGAAGACGAGACGACCGAGATATCCGAAGCGACGGAAGCAGCCGACGCGACGGATATCTCCGAGGCGTCCGACCCGGACAACAACAAAAAGGTTAGTGTGTGACGTCACCCGCATCCGGGCCAGCCTGATCCGGTTTGTGCCTTTAATCAGGGCGGCGAAGGATCCGAGGACTTGGAGGAGGCTCTGATCGCGCAGTACACGTACGTGGGCGCCACCACCAACATCCACCCGTACCTCTCCGCCATGGTCAACTACGCACAGCCCGTCAAGTTCCAAAGTTTTGATGTGGCCGAGGGTGAGATTGTATTTAACTCTTAAAGGGGAAGTCAATCCAAAAATTTTAGGGGGTGGCTATTTTGTCACTTGCTGAAAATGACATCACAGTTGCTTACTGAGGTAACGGCCAATCACGGCTCAGCTCAGTCACCAAGCTCAGGAAACAGGTGAACCGTGATTGGGCGTTACTTCTGCGCAACTGTGATGTCATTTTTAATCGACAGCAAGTAACAAAATGGCCGCCCCCAGAGCTGAAAACAAACGTGTATTTTGCTGCTTAAATCATATTCCATAAACATAATTCTATCACAATGTCGTGTTTCAACTAGTGGGGGCGAATACAACATATTATTGAATTAGAAATTGTTGTGACCTCGTGTTTTGTTTTTTGTTTTTCTAATCCTCTTTAGAGAAAAACATCTACCACAACATGTCGTCTTTCAACGAGTCAGTAGGCCTCGGCTATCTGAAGACAAACGCCATCGAATTTGTCAAGTATCCTTTGGATTCAGGGTTAGTCCGGATGGACATTGTTGGATCACCGAAAACATGTAATAATTGAGGAATCCGACACTTTTTTGTTTGTGCTTTTTGCTGTTTGATTAAATGTGACCCCATGTTGCACTCACATACAACCACACACACACTCTTGCTCCAAAGGGACTGCTTGACCCAAGCTGTTCACACTAAAACTAGTTCTGCGGTGCATATGATGAAACACACACACACACACACACAAATGTGCCGTGTCTTTCCTGAGCCCGAGCGCAGCTACAACAAGCGTCAGATGAGCCGTATCTACCCCAAAGGGGGCCGAGTGGACTCCAGTAATTACATGCCTCAGATCTTCTGGAACGCCGGCTGCCAGATGGTCTCGCTCAACTTCCAGACCCCAGGTACCGCATCACGCCACGCGGGGCCCCTGTCGACCTCACTCACACGCACACACAGGTTCTAAAAATATGCTCTCTTGACGATTAATTAAAGACGCGGGATGGACGAAATGTTTCAAAGAGTTTAAAAGTGCTGTGATGCGTGCGTGTGGTGAGGAGATGACACGCTCAGTTTAACATTTTTTTTTAGTATTTTGAAGCAATTTCTACCTTAGGAAGTCATAAAAATCATCAGTCCGGATTGTTGCCATGCACATTCCAAAACATGCGTGTCAGGTAGGGCAGAACGATTAATTGAATTCAAATCGTCATTGCAGTTTTCCTATTTTCAAATTCGATTATTTTATATTTAAAAAATAGTTCAGTTTAGTACACAGTAAATTCTGTAGAGTAAATTTGATTATTTAAAGTGGGACCAAATAGACTCCGTTTTAGAGTGATGTTTACACTTGGAAGAGATTATAATAAAGAATTCAAAAAATAAATGAAAGTCACTCAAGGGTTGAGGAAGGAATTCACGACCTTCAGTTTGGGAGACAATTGATCTACTCCTTGAGCCACGCGGCTCCTGCTGTGTGTTAGTATTTTGCTCGTGTCAGCTGGAATCTTCGTAATAGTTTTTGGTCTCCTCTTGGAGATAAGCAATCAGTAGGAGGGGCATATCTCAGGTGGTAGTGTGGCAGTCTCCCCAAGCTGAAGGTCGTAAGTTGGTCCCTCGACCCTTGAATGACTTTTTTTTTTTTTTTTTTTCAATTCTGTATTATACTCTCTTACTCTTAAATCTGAGTCTATTTGGTCCCACTCTAAATAGAGTTAAATTTACTCTACAGAATTTACTGTGTATCAGGTTCATTGAGGACTCTAATTTGTGTATATAAAACGGATGTCAAGATGAACGTCAGTCTCAGTATGGTGGGGCGCAAGCTGTGTTGTAAAGCAGCTGTTGCCCCATCACCCGAGGCGAAAGGACCATCCGACATATGGCGCCTCCTGCAGCTGGCCATGTGCGAGGCCGGAGGCGCTGGCACGAGAGGATGAGCGCCTTCTAAGCCTTTGCTATGCTTTTGATTTGTCTGTGTGTGTTTCCCTCCTCCTCGACTTCGTCGTCAGATCTGGCCATGCAGCTGAACCAGGGAAAGTTTGAATACAACGGATCCTGCGGGTGAGAGCATCTCCCTCCTCTCTCTCTCCCACTCTCATCACTTAAAGCTTGTCACATCTCATTAGCGGTTGCCGTTAGCGACCGTGGCCGCCTCGCGCTCCCCTGGGCTTGTAAGTGGTTTTTCGGAGAAGTCATCTGTCTCGTCCTCCTCCGTACCGCCCGCTCTCACCCTGAGGACTCGGACTTCACTGATAATGCTGGAAATGTAATATGTGTCATATACAAGGAGGTCGTGCGGCTTTTGCCAAACCACCATTATGTCTAATGGGACACGGGTGCACACTGAACGTGAAATATATCATTTCATTGATTTTTTTTTTTTTCCCCCCATTATTGTGCACATCAGGTACCTGCTGAAGCCCGACTTCATGCGGCGCTCCGACCGAATGTTTGATCCTTTCTCGGAGACGCCGGTGGATGGCGTCATCGCCGCCACGTGCAGCGTGCAGGTCAGACATCACACCGGATCTAATGCATGCGAGTGGGTTTGACGACTTGCTAAGTGCAGTGTGAAAAGGGCTTAAAAGTGCAGATTGGATGCACCCAGTCAATATCAGCTTGTCATCATCCAAATACACCACTTGGCGATTTATACTGTACTGTATATTGCTGAATTATTAACTATTTATTTACACTTGTTTACGTTTGGTAGTTTGCTAAGTAGTAAATTGAATATACTGAAATTACTGGGCGAAATGACACGTTCCTTTGTCTTTGTCAGGTGTTCTCGGGCCAGTTCCTGTCAGACAAGAAGATCGGCACGTACGTGGAGGTGGACATGTACGGCCTGCCGACCGACACCATCCGGAAAGAGTTCCGCACGCGCATGGTGATGAACAACGGGCTCAACCCCGCCTACAACGAGGAACCCTTCGTCTTTCGAAAGGTACAAACCCTCTAGGGTCATGCATAGGTGTTCATTGTATTTATTGAAGAAAAATATATACAGTGATACCTCGGCTGACGAACGCTTTAGCTCCCGAACTTTTCGCCTCACGAACATTAAATTCGCGAGAATTTAGTCTCTGCTGACGAACTACTTTTCGGCGGACGAACCAAACCACGCGGTCGAACAGCACCACGGTGGCGGCCACGAGAAGCTGACGCACGCTCACGGCGTCCCAGTTCGTCACCCCCTTTCTTTTAGTGCGGACGCGGTTTGTGTTTGATAGACATTTTGAGTGTACTTTTGCTATTATGGGACCGAAAAAGACCCCACCACAGGCTAGTGTTAAGCCTAATGCTTACCAGCGAGGGACGGCGATTCGGCGGCGCGTTTGCATTGTAGTCAATGGAGTTCGCGCCACTAAAAAAAGCGAAAGTGCCATCACGTACCTCAAAAAAGGAGAAAATCGTGCCACGGCTGTTTAGTCCCAGGAAAGAGGTGAAAGTAGTTGGCGGTGCTCACTTTTTGTTGACTCGCTAAAGTGCTCCACTTCCTTGTTCACCAAGGGACACGCCTCCTCCGCTCCGGTGAGCACGAAAGTGCGAATGAGCGACAACCGTTCCATAAACACTCTACGCGGTGAAACGCTCGCGAATGAAGTAAGTCTACCATTGCTACTATCCTTAAGAACTACCATCACAAAGTAAAATAAAACGACTTTATTATACAGTAAAATTCATTTCTTTAATTACAATACAATAGCACATTTATTATACATAAAATAAGGTATATTTTTGTGTAGTTTTAAGGCTTATTTAGTAGAAAATTATGTTTTATAGGGACCTGGGAACGGATTATTCTCATTTTAATGGTTTCTTATGGGAAATAAATGTTCGGAAGAAGAACTTTTCGGCTTACACACACTCTCTGGGAACCAATTAAGTTCGTGAGCCGAGGTATCACTGTATTCGAGTTAACAATTAGATTTTATTGACTTTTTATGAAACTTATTTTCTCTAGAAAACTTAAGGGAGCTATTTTTTTATTGAAGTATTCAACATTCTAGGACGTTGTGCTGATCCTCCCTACTGCGTTTGTACACTAGTGTGAATGATTTAGAAAATAAAAAAACACCTTTTATCAAGTTGAAAATCTGCAAAGCTGTTTAAAAAACACATGCTTAAAGTCATCTAAACAGTTAAGTGTCTACTACACAATAACGCAAATTGGGTCAAGAATTGACCAACCCGCTTAAATTAATAAACCACAAAGCAACCCGAGAATACCAATTGTTTTGAGGGTTATTCATTTCACCCAACGTTTTGGTTTAATTGAACAACCCAATTGAATTGTGTCAAAATCAACTGACCCAACTCTGAGTTATTTAATAACCCACAAAGCAACCCAATTTATTGGGTTGTTGGCCCGACTGTAAGGGTTAAATAAAGAGCTTTGGTTTAATTGAATAACCCAAATGTTGGGTTGGTCGATTTTTGACCCAATTTAGTTTATTTTTTACCCAACTTTTTTTTTTTTTACTTTTAACGTGATTTAAATTGTGTTCTAATATTTTCGATTTCAGGGGTGGTTGTGTGTTTATTTGTGTTATTTTCAAATGAAACCCTTCAGAAATAATTTATTATATTACATATCATCACCGTGGATTGGCTGGCAACCAGTTCAGGGTGTACCCCGCCTACTGCCCGAAGCCAGCTGGCGTAGGCTCTAGGGATGTAACGATAACTGCAACATCGTGATATTGCAATATTAAAACTGCCACAATATATCGTCGTTTGTCATGTCACGATATTAAAAGCAGCACATCTCTTTAAAAGGTCAGCTTGATTTCCATTTGTGCATTTCTAGCACCCTCTGGTGGCTATCTTTTTAGTACAATTTAATTTTCACAAGGCATGTTTTGGCCCTTCTATGTATATAAACCGGGTCAATATGTGGAGGAACTCAGTGTAAGTGCCTCGATATTAAGTGTTATTAGAGATTGTAGGTTGTTTATAAGCATTGCTGTAATGTACAAAAGCACAATATTGTCTCTTTTTTTTTTTTTTAACTCACTCACTCCCAAACATTTTCACCGATGCAATCCTCGTCGTCGCTCTCGGTTGTTTTACTGGATTTTGACTGATTTTGCAAGGTCCACAGAATTTTGTGTTCTATTGCTATAAAAAAAAAACATGGAGACTACCGAAAGAAAGATTAAAGTCTCTCCTTTCATCAGGAAAAAAAAAAAAAGTATAATTCTAACCGTTTACGTTTTGCAGCAATTAGCATCAGAATATAGCTAAGTTTTATCATTATTCACAAATCAATTTAGAAATTGTGAGTAATTGAGCTTTTTTTCAACATGGCCCTGGTTGATCGTCTTTGCTCTGCTGCCACCTGCTGTCTGTTTGTGTAATAACTACCATTTCGTCAACCGTTCTTTGCAGTTGAGAGGCTGCATCAAAGGAAAAAAAACAAACAAACATAAAAACGTATAAATACGTCTTTGGGAACAAACGAGTTAATATTAACTTTTTTTTTCTTTTTTTTTTTTCTTTTTTTTTTTTTTAACAATACTGTGACCTTTTTTTGTATCGCCAACCTCCCCACAATATCGTGATAATTTTCATACCCTGATAATATCGTATTGTGATGTTTGGATATCGTTACATCCCTAGTAGGCTCCAGCAGCCACACGACCATAGTGAGGAAAAGCGGTTAAGAAAATGGATGGATGGATACACATCATCAAAAAACAGTATTATTATTACAATTTACGATATATTCTTCAAAACAGTAAATAAAATGTATAACTTACACCTCAGGGCTGGTGCAGGCTGTTTTGAATGTGTGCGTAATAGTGCTGCTCTCAGCACAATGAGAAGTCTCTCAGCCGTGACTGTGACTCCAGCTCCCTTGAACACACACCATCAATCACAGCCTGATGCAACCCTGCAACACACTCGCACACATTGTGAGCGCTATCAGCGAGGGCCATCGCAGGCTGCCGGCAAGGGCCCTTTTGTCACATGTGCAAACGGGGCCGGCGGGAAGCGGCAAACACCTTGAAAAGCTCCGCCGGCGTGCGTGCCGGCGTGCAAGACTCACGGGATGGGTCACAAGCCTGGCGGGCGGCACCGACGCACACTTTTGCATCCGTTCATTCATCTCTAGTGAGGATTCTCTTATCTTTTCGCCGGGGATTAATCATCCTCTGCGCTTTGTTCGCTTATCTCAAGACTTCTCTCGCTATAGATGTAAATATACAAGATATACAGCACCCAATCACGACACATACTTTGCCACCTAATCTTTTCTTCTACCCTGCTGATTGAGAATCCAAAGCGATGCAACATCGCCATCTACAGGCGTTTGTTAGTCATCACAGTGGTTTACAAACCTGAATTTCACACGCAAGCTGGGTGACTCTTTCATGCCTAACCGTTGTAAAACTTGTCGATTATATACATCAGTTGCAGCAATTTCTTTCCGCTACAAGCTACATCACGATAATCTGCTTTTTTATGGTTATTGTCTCACTTACCCTCTTTATGAGAACAAAAAAAATACATCGAAAAAATAGCCCACGAAAATGCAAAGCACCCTTCCTCTGACACGTTTTTCGTGGCAGGTAATCTTGCCAGATCTGGCGGTGCTGCGCCTGGCCGTGTACGACGACAACAACAAGCTGATCGGCCAGCGAATCCTGCCGCTGGACGGCCTGCAGGCCGGCTACCGTCACATCTCGCTGCGGAACGAAGGCAACAAGCCCCTCTCGCTGCCCACCATCTTCTGCCAGATCATCCTCAAAACATACGTGCCCGACGGCTTTGGAGGTGAGCGGGGGGTGGGGGTTCGGGGGGGGGGGTTGGCATACACCGGCGCTATGGGTTGATTTCACGCCGCTCGGTTTATAATAAGCCTACAGGGGAACTTTGTTTTTGTTTTCTTTTAACTTCCTTCCTTCACGCTGCTGGTAGGTTTGCCAGTAATGATGGTGCAAGTCAATGTGCGGCCGCAAAGGCTTTAAACATGCAAATGAGAAGACATTTGCAGCTGTCATTAAATGAAGCCGAAGGGTTGGAGCAGGGAAATGACCGCTTTCATTAGCGCCCCCTCCTGCTGGGGGGATCTGTTGCTAGAATCACTTTGTTTTTGAATTTTTTGGTGATTGCTTTTCTTTTTATACTTATGCCAAGCCCTTGTTATGTTTATGCTGGATTTACAATAATATAAAGCTTTTTTTTCTTTTTTTTTTTTAACCGTACAATCATTGTTCCATTACAATTTGATGACAGATACTGTACTGTTTTTATATAATAGTTTCCTCCGCATCAGATCTATATCATACCTTAATGTTAATTAAACAGGAAAAATATCATTAAATATTATTAAATATATTATAAGATAAAATAAACATGTCAGAATTATTTTTAGTATAAATAAATAAATAAATAAATAATCAAAATTCCAGGGAAAAAATAATCTGGATTTTAATACAGTACATTATTGTCAAATATATACAAGTAAGAAATAAATTAATAACCCTCTTAATGAAATTGTGTATTGAAAATATTTTTATACATATTTTAATTCACCTATTAGATCAAATTCAGAGAATGTATTTCTTTTTAGTATTTTTAAATATTTAAATGCATAAAGTAGCATTATTTTTTTTACCAAAATTATTTTATTTACATGTTTTTATATCAAATGTGTAGTGATAAAAATTTATGTAAATTAACAATGCTCTGAATTTCATTAAATGTTATTTCCTTGAATATTATAAAATATATAAAATACAGTATATTTTATTTAAAAAAATAACTGCACTCAATATATTTTTAAGATTTTGTATATCAGAAAATCTTTATTACTAGTAGTTATGTAGTAGCAGTTAATATTTTCGTAATAAAAACTATGTACATTGAATACATATTTTTTTAAATATTTTGGGCCTCTAAAATTGTATACATTTTTGTTTGTATTCAAGTTGGCAAAAAAAAAAAAAAAAAGGAGTGGGAGCTGGTATGAAAAAATATTTAAAGCACTATAGAGACGTGAGTGATTTTTGAACCAAGCGAGCTTGAACAATATGTTGCAGCTATCGTAGACGCTCTGTCCGACCCGAAGAAGTTCCTGACCATCGCGGAGAAAAGAGCCGACCAGATGAAAGCCCTCGGCATTGACACTGTAATGTCACACACACAAACAAAACAAAAATGAGCAGTTATAGTGAAAAACTGACGATCGCGTCCCATCTCAGAACGACATCGCCGACGTCCCTAGCGGCAGCTCCAAGAACGACAAGAAGGGAAAGGGCAAAGGGGATACGGTGAAGGCCAGCGTGACGCCGCAGAGCAGCTCGGACGTCGCTCAGACCTCCAACTCCGCCCAGAACAACACGGCAGAGACTAAGAAAGGTACACGGGCGTTTCGCATGTGCATTATTTGAAAACACACACGGACTCATTGATTGTTGTCCTGCACTGTTGCAGACAACGCACTGGTACCTAATGTCAGCATTGAAGACTTAAAGCAAATGAAGGTACATTTGGAAAAGTCATTTGTATTGAAAAAATAAATTGGTATTAGTGAAGTAATGCGTGTCCGTCTCACTGCAGACGTACATTAAACTCATCAAAAAGCAGCAAAAGGAGCTGAGCGCGTTAAAGAAGAAGCACTTAAAGGTAAGCACCTCAATACTTTCTCCTTACATTGCTCATAAATGTGCTTTTTTGGAAATTATTGTTATTAATTGTCTTTCCAGGATCAAAACGTGATGCAGAAAGCCCACTGCACGCAGGTGGACAAGATGGTGTCGGCCCACGACAAGGAGAAGAGCACACTGGAGAAACTGCTGGAGAAAGCCATCAAGAAACGAGGGTAAAACAGCACACGATAATAAGGCGGAGAAGTACAAATTATGATGCAAATTCATCAACCGGTCAAATGATCATTTGAATTTTTTCCAACTTGTCCATCAGGGAAAACAATTGCCAAGAACTGAAGAAGGAAACCGAAGACAAGATCCAAACGCTGGTCACCGATCACAAAGCAAAGGTGCGACATTCACGACACTCCAATCTTCTGACATTGTTGTGAATCCTGACGAGGGCGTTCGTGTGCGCGGCAGGTGAAGGACATCACGGCGCAGCACACCAAGGAATGGTCGGAGCTGATCAGCGGCCACAGCAGCGAAGAGCAGGAGATGAAGGACGCGCACGTCACGCAGCAGTGCGAGCACCTCAAGAAGCTGCTGAGCAGCGTTCAAGAGCAGCAGACCGGACAGCTCAAACTCATAAACGAGCGGTTAGACATGCTTTCTGATCCACTCTTTTGTGTGTATATTGGAAAGTGGATGGAGTGAGGTTCCCATAGTAGAAAAGTTAGCATGACTGTATGCCAAATTGTTTGCAACTCATTGTAAAACGTGCCATAGTACTGTGCCTACTGTATTAATTGGTAGTAAGAGAGAATGGAGTGAGGTTCCCACAGTAGAAAAGTTAGCATGACTATATGTCTACATCGCTGCAACTCATTGTAAAATGAGCAGTATTGTATGTAGCTACTACAGTGATTGGTAGAAAGAGAGAATGGAATGAGGTTCCCAAGGCTGGCAAAGTTAGCATATGGATAGCTCTGCATCCCTGCAACTCATTTTACACATTACCATAGTGTAAGTAGTACAATCCAGAATAGAGTTACATGAATAGAGTGTGTCACTGATTTGTCGAATTGTCTCTATTGTAGTTACTGCAAAATGGTGTGAAGTGAATGGAATGAGGTTCCCAAGGTTGTAAAAGTTAGCATGTACGGTATATACTTATCCATGTCTGTGACCCATTTTATTCCACATTACCATAGTGTACAAACCTGATTGGAAGAAGGTGAGGATAGATTGAGGTTCCCAGGGGAGCGAAGTTAGCATGTCAATACACTTGTATCCCCAAACTTTTTTTTTTTTTTTTAATTGCCATATGTATATATGTATCTAATACACCGACAGGTGAAAAGTGGATTGAGTTAGGCTCCCAAGGCTAGAAAAAATAGCATATATTTACTTCTGGACCCCTGCTACTCCTTTTATGCATTCCCACAGTATACTGTACAGTATACGCAGAAGGTATAACACTGATTGGAGAAAAGTGAGGATGGAGTGAGGTTCCCCAGGCTGGCAAAGTTAGCATGGAAATATTTCTGCATCTCCATAATTATTTATAAATATTGACTTAGTGTAAACATCTTTAACAGCAGACAGGTAGAAAGGGAATGGAATGAGGTCCCCCAGTTTGGAAAAGTTAGCGCATCAATGTACCTGCATCCCTGCACTTAATCTTTTTTTTTTTTTTTTTTTTTTTTTTCCATCTAGAATGCTTTCACATATTGCTCATTTTCTCTCAGCAAGAATGAGTATGATGAACTTAATTGGCTCTGAGCTGCAGAAATTGCTACCTTTCTGTACCAGAAATGTGGCAAAACACACTTTGTTAAGTTCGTCATTTTCAGTTTGTTGTTCTGACGCAGGCAGAGCAAAGAGATGAAAGCCAACCAGGCCAAGATGTCCATGGAGAACAGCAAGGCCATCAGCCAGGACAAGAGCATCAAAAACAAGGCGGAGAGGGAAAGGTGCAGTGCACACGCACGTTATTAACACACAGTGTGTCCACACATGATGGAGTGCTCGATGTTGTTGTGCGTGTCGGACCATCCGAACCTTCTCTGGGTCCAGTGACTCCAAGGACAAACTGTACTCAACGACATTTACGATGCACAACCTTAAAGTAAACTGCAATCCGTGCGGCATCCATTTGAAGTGCTCTGACGCCATTTTCTTTGTGATGCGCAGGAGAGTGCGAGAGTTGAACAGCAGCAACACCAAGAAGTTCATGGATGAGAGGAAGAGGGTGTGTACACAAACAAGAAACGCGCGCGTGTGCAGGGAAGACATTACAATTGCATGTTTGTGTTTGTGTTAGTTGGCCATGAAGCACCAGAAAGAAATGGAGCAGCTGGAGAAGAACCAGAGAGAGCAGGTGGAGAAACTGGACAAGTTCAATGAACAGGTACAAGGCAACATGACATATAAGTCACATTTTTATTAAAAATAAATAAATAAATAGAAAATCTACATTTAGCAGACATTTCACTAGGTACACCAAACAACATCCAATCCATAAATGTATTACGCCTTTCTAAAGATATTCATGTTTTTTTTTTATTTCCATCCATCCATGTGGGTATACATGTATTATATGTGGACACGTATGTTCTTTTTTTGTTTTTGGTTGTTTTTAATATGATTTGCTTTTCCTGGCACAGCTTTTGGCATCACACCATGCAAACAAACAAAAAGGTAGGCACCTCTTCCACGTTCTTTTTGTTTTTGTTTCATCATTAAGATTTTTATGCTTTTAAATGCCCTCAAGTCTGCCGTTAGCGATATTTTTCGTTTTCATCTGTATTTCATGATCACATACGCCATATAAGGGGCGGTCAATAAGGTGTTTGTATTGCCAATTTGGACTTGAAGAAACGAAGCAAAGCAGCCATCTGTTGAAAGAGAGCTGCTTTATTTCAAGTGGCCTACAGGGGGCAATGTTCCAAGTTTGTGTGTCAAATGCATGCTAACCTAGCCACAAAAGCATCATGAATCCATTTGTTCCATTTATGAACAGTTCATAATAACGGTCAATGTTAGCATAAAACATTAAGGCTTCTGCAAATGAACATTTGAACTTGATTTGCAGTTAATCAGGTGTGCTGACTCCCATTTATCTTGAATGAAGTTGAACGTGTTTCTGGTTTACTTCTGAACAGAATCATTCGTTGTCATTGAACCACAGGGCGCAACGAAATTAAATACAGTTACAACAAATCCAAGAGACGTTTAAAAAATTAAAAAAAAACATTGACCAACAGAGGGAGACAAACTAGAAGCCTGACGGGTCGCCCAAAACGCCGCCCTGGTTCTCAGATGAAATAACGAAAAACATAAGGGGAGAGGAACAAAAACAGCTCCAGACTATTCTCCTACGAAGAAGCACAGATTTTGGGGGTGAAAAAAACCTCAGCAAACAGACACATTGTGCACAATGTGCACGTGTCTTCCTTATATGTTTGTTAACGTTGTGTATGAACGTGTGTTTAAAGGCAAAGGACATGCAGCAGATGGCCAAGTTGGAGGAGGAGATGGAACGCAGACCTGCTACGGTGGTGTGAGCGTCTGACACGTGCGCACACGCACACACACGCACACATGCGCCATAAGCTCAGCCACAAACACGCACACACACGCACGCACACACACTGTAGCCCCCATATAACACCATTTAGCTTTGAAACTGTGCACATAAACACTTTGTATGTGACATGATTGGAATGTAGCACTGTTTGTACAATCACACGTGATTTTAAACGCAATGCTGTTTTTTTTTTTGTTTTTTTTTTTGTTTTTTTTTTTAAATCATTTTGTGTTGCGGTAGCACTTTTAAAAAAATATATACCACAATGACTACTTTCACGGTGCTTTCACCATCAGGGATGCTCTAAAAAAAACAAAAAAACAACAAAAAAAAACACTAAGCTAAATTTTACTGATTCTTATCACTTCCATACAATTGTGTTAAATAATAATAAATTATCCGATCCAATTGTTTGGAAATGTTAAGCAAAAAAAAAAAAAATTCTTCATCTGATTATCCTGCCAAAAAAAGCAATTGTGTTGCCTGAAATGTTTTCATTTTAACATGTTTCATTGATTTGCCTCTGAAAAACTTCAAAACGCGTTTTAGAATGTAAAAGAGGGCTGGGCAAAGTCCATTCATTTTTTTTCATTTTTATAATTTTGTGATCTTTGATCACATTAAATCATTTTTTTAAATTATGATTTAAAAACATAAACATATTCACACAATTACATATACATTTCAAAAATATATTTTTTTAATTAAATCGCCAATTTTACGTACAATACTATTTTTAAATACACATTTCAACTTTTTTTTTTTTTCTTACTGTATCATCACATGACCATGTCCATTTTAAAAATCAAATGTGTCACCAGAGGACAAAAGTTTGCCCACTCCTTATGTGAAATAAATACACAACAATTCTAGTTGATGCAAAAAAATAAAAACTACAAAAATGGCCACCAAAATGTTAGCACGCTTGCAGCAACATCATGACATCATCAGAACACGTCTTTTTTTTCTTTTCTTTTTCTGTTTACTGTTTGTTTTACGTCGAATTGGCACGAGCAGAGGCCGCCCCTCGAGGGATGACCTCCCCCAAGGCACACTCGTGTGCTTCAATGAATGAGAGGGAAAAAAAAAAGTGCTTTTATTCTCTGGCTTTTGCAAACGTGCCACGCGGTGTCTGTTAGGATTGTTTTAACTTATTTGAGCGAGCGTCAATGCCAAATTCAAGGGTTATTTATATGGAGATCTCTATATACATATATATATAAATAAATGAACATATATATATTATATATATTAGATATGATGTGTAGTTGAATTCTTTGTTTGTTAGCTTTTTTTTCTTGCTTTTTTTTTGCACTTTCCAGTCAGTCCAGAAGCAAAAATTATTTTTTTTGCAAATGTTTTTTTTTTTTTTTTTTTTACTGTAGCTCTCCAACCAACCATATTGTGTGTGTGTGTGTGTGTGTGTGTGTTCTTAATTGTCTTTTTCTTTTTTTTTGTATTTCTATTGTACTGTTGAACTTATAGCGAAGACGCGGTTGTTACCCGGCTCCTTTAATACTGTTTTTTAGTATGTGTACCAATAAATGACAGTGGAACATGGGAACTAAAAACAGCTTGCTTGTTTGTTTGTTTTTTGTTTGTTTTCATTTTTGCCTCATTGTACTTCTGCAATTCTATTCTATCCCTTTTTAGATTTTAACTATGATTATAAAGCACCTGGTGACAAAAGTCTTGCTGTTTTCAATAAGTCCTCTTACGTCACATAACTTCCTGTGAATACTCTTCTTCTCTTGTGGGATACATTTGGCAAAAAAAAAAAATTATAATAATAAAATAAACTAAAGTCCACATGCGTTCATCATAAAAAAATAAAATACAAAAATGCAGTGTAATCCATCCACAATCACAAGGAGGCATAAACGGAGTGGGAAAATATCAGAGATGGGATTTTCCAAGTGGATGATAAACATTGTCTTGTCCAGAGCAAAAGTAGTTTTTTTTTCTTTAATCTTTTAATGTTGCATACGAAGACAGAAAAATAATTCATAAAAATCCAGTAAGTCCAGTATGACAGCATCCACTTTGTCAAAAAAAGGCTCTTTTTTTTTTTTTTTTTTAAAGAAAGGGGCTAGCTTTCTAAAAATTAAAAAAGTAAAAACTTGCAACAAAATAAAAAGAATAAAATCAAATATATATATTTGAAAAAAAGTTCTTCTCCAGAACCTGCCAAAACCATTGAAACAAATATATTGAAAGTATATGGAAAATATCAAAAAAATAAAAATGATGAAAATAAAACTAAAAGTTCAAACAAAAGCCTTCTGGATGAAGTTGCACTCAGTGTGCCGGCTAAGAAGAAGTGTGCAGTTCTGTGAGGTTCTGCAGTCTACACTAAGGGGGAGGGATCACGCCACTTAACCCCCCCGACACTCTTCCAACCTCCACACACACACACAAAAAAAAATCACTTAAATAATCAGCTTCAATTTCCCAAAGAGACGACACCAGACCTGCCTTGCGAAACATCCGTTTGTCTCCTTTACTACCACGCAGCTCCCTGTGAGTAGCGCGTAAAAGCTCTTGCGCACTTTAGTACGGGCGCGGGGGTGGAGGCGGGGGCTTCGGCTGACTCAGGTGGGGGGTGGGCAACTTTTCGGGGGGTATGGGCGGAGGGGGGGTCTCCCGTCACGGCTCACTGGCGCCGCAACCTGCAGCCGAGCCAGAGCGAGAGCCACTGCGGGGATGAGGAGTGACGCGCACCTGATGACTCAAGAAATTCCGCACTTTTGTCTCCTTTAGTTTTGCTGCAACCCGGACTGGATCAAGCCAATTGTCTTTTTTTTTTTTTTTTTTCTTTTTTTTTTTTTTCTTGCTGCATTCGTGAGGATTTGAGGGGCGGCATCCCTCTCCTCTCGCTCGCTCTCTTTCTCTCCCTCTCTCTGTCTTCCTCCCGCCTCTTCTTTCTCTCTCAGCTCAGGTGCTGGCAGTCACTCCGGGTTCGCGTCTCCGGCGGTTTTTGGTGGGGGGGGGGAAACTGCTGGAAGATGGGACGAGCGGGATTCAGCACCACGGATAGCGGACGGCTTCTTCTACTGGGTCAGTGAAGTGCGCGTGTGTGTGTCGTCAACAAAAAAAAAAAAAAAAAAAGTGATTTCTAACAAGGATTGTTAATTTTTTTTTTTATTAAAAAAAAATTATATAAAACTAATTTGAAATATGACATGGTATATAATTTTAATATGGAATTTAATTTAATCACAAAGTGAGCATTTCTCAACTCAGTTTTTTTTTTTTTTTTTTATGCTGACTGTGCTTTATTTGGGGAATATTGATGTGCATGTGTGTGTTGGGGGGCAGCTCACACTGCAGTAGTTGCATTGCATTCCGAGTATTTTTAATTAAAAAAAAAATACAAAATGTATTTTTAAAAAAAACAGTTCATGAAATCCAATGGACATTTTTGTGTTAAATTTATTTTAGGTTGGCTCAACTTAAATCTCAGGGGCCCGAAAATGGCCCACGAGCCGTAGATTACACACCTCTTCATTTTGACTGCATCTTTTTCTTTGTGTGAGTAGTGTGTGCGGGCATGTTTACTTGTCTTGACTCAACACTGCATTGTGTGCACCAGAGCACAAATAATTATGAAAAAAATAATATTAAATCTAATGAGCTTTTATAACTTTGTTTTTTTTAATATAATAATTTAATTTGAAACAAATTTCATGTAAACGCAGACTCATGGAAGCTTTATATTGATCACTTTTTTTTTTTTTTTTTTTAATGCTGACTGTGCATTTTTTAATTTTTTATTTTTTTCCACTGATCGTGTTCCCGTGCAGGTGCGTTGCTGCTGTCGGTGTCGCTGGGTGAGCTGGAAGGGGAGAACCTATCGGGGCTGTCGGACAACCCAGACCGGGCCATCTTCGCCGTGCGGGAGAACGGCACCACATGCCTCATGGTGGAGTTTGCCGTCAAACTGGTGGTGCCCTACGACGTGCTGGCGCTCAACCGGATAGACGTAAGGAAGCTCCACCCCCTTGCACTTTGTCACCCACGTCACTCACCACTCTCAACAAGAATATGTTTTGATTTATTTTCATTTAGTGGTAGAATTGTGTGTAAAATGCTGACTCAGCATCATAAAAGCCCATTTTTTATTTTATTTCAGATAAAATGCTGATTTTTAATTGTGTATGTTTGATGCATTTTAACATTTTTATTATTGATTTTCAAACGGTATTTCTTTAATATTTTTTACGTCATGTTTTCGAAGGCTTTTCATTTGACTCGTCAGCCTAAAAGATGTTTGTTGATACTTCAAATGACTTCATAATATCCATTTTTGCAAGCATGGAATGAGTTTCTTTTCCTCGCGCTTGTGCGCGCTAACAGCTGATCACGGAGCAGGCGTCGTTCACGCTGCCTCGCAGCGCTCAGATCGACGGCAAGTGCGGCAGCACCGAGTCGGAGATCCACATCAGCTGGAAGAGCAACGCCTACACGCTGCGCATCTTCTTCGCCAAGGTGCCGCACAACCACGACAACAAACACACCACCATGTGTCAATACAGCATCAAGCCAAAACGATTAAAAGGACATTTTCAGATGCATTTTCATGCATTGTGTTAGTTTTTAAACTATTTTTACTCAGGGTGTCAAAATTAGTGCGTTAATTTAAAGTTTCTGTAACGCCGCTCTTTTTTTTTTTAACGCACAATTAGTGACCGTCCTTGCTCGTAAAAAATAAATGTATTAATAATGAATATATTTGTCGAGACTGGGGTCAGGATATATTTTACAATTTTAAAAATGTGCAAAATTTCACATTACTTCATGTTAAAGATTAGATACCTCTTGATATGAAAAGAAAATTGCACAGAGCTGTCACCGACGTCTTAAAAAAATGCAATTATGCCATCTAGTGGCAGAAAAATGACCAACACAAATCAATCTCACACTCCGGTTTTATAGTACAGTGCATCTTTTTAATTTTGTTCATTAATATGAAATTACTGTCAATGATTAAAAGATGCAGCCATGTTTCTATTAGTTTAACATTTTTTCCACTTTTATGTTAAGAGTATAAAACTTGGAAAAAAAATGTTTTATTATACATTTACAACAGACATTAAATATGTAATTAATTGTGAGTTAACTGCTGAAGTCATGTAATTAACTCATTCACTCCCAGCCATTTTTTTTTTTTTACTGGATTTTGACTTGCAAGGCCCATATAATATTGTGTTCCAATTCTATCAAAACATGGAGCCTACCAAAAAAAAAAAGATTAAAGTATCTTCTTTCGTCAGGAAAAAAAAAAAAAAAAGTATATTTATATGTGTTTCCATTTTGCAGCACTTAGCATTAGAATATATGCTAGTTTTGTCAATATTCACATTCCTGGTGAAAACACTGACAAAAAGAGCTTGTTGCAACATGGCTGATCTCTTATACTCTGCTGACACCATGTCAGAAGCGGCATCAAAGCCTTCTGTATGCTCTTGTATAAAAATAAAAAATAAAAAAAAGTCTAAAACACGTTTTTGGGAGGGAAGGACAAAATATTTAAAAACGTTTTTACACGTTTTTGGGATTGAATGAGTTAATTATGATTACAAATTTTATCGCCTGACATCCCTTATTTTTACACATTTCAAACGTGTTTGTATTGTTCCACAAATATAATTTCTGCTTTTAATATTCATTTTATTATGAATGGGTTTTCAAAGACGGCCCTAATTGTTGTGTGTGCGTGCGTATGTCAGGAGCTGCGTGCCAAGGGTGCGGAGGTGTGGAAGATCAGTAAGGTCCAGTTCGTGTACGACACATCCGAAAGTTCTCACTTCATCAACGCCTACAACCGTGAGTCGGCTGAATTTTACCACGACTCAGCAGCTTTACGCCCACTCGCAATGACATCGTCCTTGTAAACTATCTTTACTAGCGGCACCTTGACTTACGAGCTGAATTCATTCTATGAGCAAGCTCTGAATAGGATTGCGAATGTTTTCGCGTTTTCATCAGCGGGCAAGCACACGGCGACCACTCACCGCCTGTCGGCGTTGGTGACGCCGGCCGGCCTCTCGTACGTGTGCACGGCCCAGCAGACGCTGACCCTCATCAGCAGCGACCACCAGAAGGGCGTCACCGTCCACATGTACGACATCCAGATTCAACCCTTCGACATGGCCGCCGACTTCGTCTTCAGCGAGCGTGAGTAACGCCGGCCGCTGCATGTCGCGCTTCACGTACGTTTGGTACGCGCTTCTCTGTCGTGTCAAATTGACCAGATTTTTAATTTATGTTCACTTCAGAGGAACTTTGACACAACTTTGTGACATTTCTTACAAAAAAATGCATCTTTCTTGACATTTTGGAACTAAATGTTAACAAAAATAGTGTGACATTTTCTACCAAAAATGTGTCTCGCTTGACTTTGTGGACCTTTTTTACCAGAAAATGTTCATACAATTTTCTATTATTTCTTTCTAGGAGTGTTTCTGTCCATTTTTTGGCACTCACGTTACCAGAAAATTTCACACAAATTTGTACGATTTCTTACTAACAGTGCATCTTGATGGACTTTTTAGAAAGTTCTTATTAGAAAATGTTTGCACAATTTCTTACTGACTTCTTTTTTTCCTTTCATAACAAAAACGTTTTAATGTTTTGTACCATTTCTGACTAAAAGTGTCTTTGACATTATTTGGAGCTCACGTTACCAGAATTTGTAGCACAAATTTGTACTATTTCTTAGAAAAATTGTCTCGCTTGACTTTTTAGAGGTTTCATACCAGAAAATGAAAACATTTCTGTAAAAATTTCCTACTAAAGTGCATCACTGAATCATTTGGTAATAATGTTACCAGGAAACGTTACCGAAAATTTCAACCATTTCTGACAAAATATGTCTTACTTGACTTACCAGAAAATGATAAAAAACAAAATTCTCCATAAATTTCCAACTAGAAGTGTATCTGTGAATTTTTTCTCACTCACCAGAAAATTTCACACAAATTTTGACCATATACTAAAATTGCATCTTGATCTTTTTAAGGCTTTCCTACCAGAAAATGTTGACACCATTTTGTACCATTTCTTACAAAAAAATGTGTCTGGCTTGAATTTTTGCTTTCATACAAATATTATATATAACAAAAATTTGTGCCATTTGTTATAAAAAAAAAATCATATTAATTAATTTAAAAAAAAAAAGTGCATCTCGCTTGACTTTTTAGAGCTTTTGTACCAGATAATGAAAAAAAAAATCTGTAACAATATCTTACTTGAATTGTATCTCAGAATCTTTTGACACTCATATTACCAGAAAATTTCACACAATTTTGTACCATTTCTGACAAAAACTGTCTGGCTTGAATTTTGTGTTCATAGAAAAAAAAAATATTTTTATACAATTTCCTACTAAAAGTGTCTCTGGCATTATTTGGAGCTCACGTTACCAGAAAATGTAACACAAATTTGTACTATTACTTACAAAATGTGCATCTCGCTTGACTTTATAGCGCTTTCGTACCAAAAAATGACTACTAAATTGTAATTCTGAATCAAAAAAGAAAATGTTACAGTGACATTTCCTTCCGAATCACGAGTAGCTTATCTTCCTAACAAACGTTAGCAGAATTTCCGTGCAATTTTCCACTACATTCTCACATTTTTCTTGTCACTCCTTCCAGCATACAAGTGCATCACGGACCAGCGCGAGCGCCTGGAGGAGACCCTGCCCCTCATCCTGGGTTTCATCCTTGGCCTCATCATCGTCATCACGCTGACCGTGTACCACTTCCACCTCAAGCTGAGCGCCAGCAGCACGCCGCCGCAGCTACCGCGCGACCGCTCCATGTACAAGAACATGTAGAGGACTTCCTCGCTCCCGCACCGGGAGCATCTCCAGCCTTGCATGGATGTTCGCACAAAAATGGAAAAGCGGTTGGACTTTTATCCCATATCCTTGACGTTCATGTATTAGTACGCTCACGAGTCGTCTAATCGGGTGACTCGTTAAACTATTTAAGCCACAAGTGACATTTTAAAATTCTCCTAGTTAACATTTAACACTGGTAGTACCAAATTGGCATGTAGTTGGCAAGCAAGAATTTGGAATAAATGTTCAAACAGCTTTCCATGGCGCCGGTCTTTTTAATTGACATCATTTTCTTCCTTGACTAATATCAATGGCTGTGTTGGAAATTACTCCCTATCCACTACATAGTGTTCTAAGTACTCAGTTTGCCATTTTGTAGTGCTGTTCAAACATGTAGTGAATAAATTTAGTGTCATCAACCTATTAGAATCATCACTACAAGGATTTTTTTTTTTTTACAGGGCACTTTATAGTGGATAAGGAATGTTTCCAAACTGTGTTCTTCAACATTTGTCGTTGTTTCCTCGCTGCTAAAGGTGTCTCGTGTCGTCATTTCTTGTTGCTTTTGGAGCGTGCGTGCGTATGTGGGGGTGAGTGTGAGTGTGTGTGAGACAAACACAAAAGGAAGCAAGCCTGATCTAACTAAAAAAAAAAATGTGTAAAATGTTATTTTCCTGAAAAACTATGCATAAAAACCTCTGCTGAAAACACTCATTCTTGACTTATTTTTTTCCCCCCTGCGCCCTCAAAGGTGTCTTGCAGGCGTTATCGTCAAGGAGACCGATGATGGAGTCGGCGCACAGATGAACTATTGATTTTGTCATCGAAATTGAAAGCAGTATTTTTTTATTACAACCAGCTGAAGTTATTTGGGCAATTTATGTTCATATGATGTCTGTTTATGTTCCATTCAGGTTTTTTTGTGCAGTTCTAGCATTATTGATTCAACACTTGACATCAGGGGACATCGGTTTAACACATCGCTGTCCAAAGTTTGAGCTTCAAAATAAAAGCCCGCCAGTATATAACAGATAAGTTACTATACATAATTTCATTTGAAAAAAAATAAAAAATACAACATATCATGACATTTAGAAAATAAGTCTTACTATACAGCATGTCATTTGAAAAATAGTATACGTGTCTAGTAAGGCATTTTTTTAAAACGGTCATGTATAGTAAGGCTTTTTTTTTTTTTTTTTTTTTTTTAAAACGACCGTGTTTAGTAAGGCGGTTTTTAAAAAAAAAAAAATTTAAATGACCATGTACAGTCAGGCGTTTTTTTTTGTTTTTGTTTTTTTAAACGACCATGTATAGTAAGGCGTTTTTAATTTTTTTTAAATGACCATGTATAGTAAGGCGTTTTTAATTTTTTTTAAAACGACCATGTATAGTAAGGCGTTTTTAATTAAAAAAAAAACGACCATGTATAGTAAGGCGTTTTTAAGTTTTTTAAAAACGACCATGTATAGTAAGGCCTTTTTAATTTAAAAAAAAAACGACCATGTATAGTAAGGCGTTTTTTGATTAAAAAAAACGACCATGTATAGTAAGGCGTTTTTTGATAATAAAAAAAAACGACCATGTATAGTAAGTTGTTTTTTGATAATAAAAAAAACGACCATGTATAGTAAGGCGTTTTTTGATAATAAAAAAAACGACCATGTATAGTAAGGCGTTTTTTGATTAAAAAAAACGACCATGTATAGTAAGGCGTTTTTTGATTAAAAAAAAACGACCATGTATAGTAAGGCGTTTTTTGATCATAAAAAAAACGACCATGTATAGTAAGGCGTTTTTTGATCATAAAAAAAACGACCATGTATAGTAAGGCGTTTTTTGATCATAAAAAAAACGACCATGTATAGTAAGGCGTTTTTTGATAATAAAAAAAACGACCATGTATAGTAAGGCGTTTTTTGATAAAAAAAAAACCGACCATGTATAGTAAGGCGTTTTTTGATAATAAAAAAAACGACCATGTATAGTAAGGCGTTTTTTGATTAAAAAAAACGACCATGTATAGTAAGGCGTTTTTTGATTAAAAAAAAACGACCATGTATAGTAAGGCGTTTTTTGATCATAAAAAAAACGACCATGTATAGTAAGGCGTTTTTTGATAATAAAAAAAACGACCATGTATAGTAAGGCGTTTTTTGATAATAAAAAAAACGACCATGTATAGTAAGGCGTTTTTTGATCATAAAAAAAACGACCATGTATAGTAAGGCGTTTTTTGATAAAAAAAAAACCGACCATGTATAGTAAGTTGTTTTTTGATAATAAAAAAAACGACCATGTATAGTAAGGCGTTTTTTGATAATAAAAAAAACGACCATGTATAGTAAGGCGTTTTTTGATTAAAAAAAACGACCATGTATAGTAAGGCGTTTTTTGATCATAAAAAAAACGACCATGTATAGTAAGGCGTTTTTTGATTAAAAAAAAACGACCATGTATAGTAAGGCGTTTTTTGATCATAAAAAAAACGACCATGTATAGTAAGGCGTTTTTTGATCATAAAAAAAACGACCATGTATAGTAAGGCGTTTTTTGATCATAAAAAAAACGACCATGTATAGTAAGGCGTTTTTTGATAATAAAAAAAACGACCATGTATAGTAAGGCGTTTTTTGATAAAAAAAAAAACCGACCATGTATAGTAAGGCGTTTTTTGATAATAAAAAAAACGACCATGTATAGTAAGGCGTTTTTTGATTAAAAAAAACGACCATGTATAGTAAGGCGTTTTTTGATTTAAAAAAAACGACCATGTATAGTAAGGCGTTTTTTGATCATAAAAAAAACGACCATGTATAGTAAGGCGTTTTTTGATCATAAAAAAAACGACCATGTATAGTAAGGCGTTTTTTGATCATAAAAAAAACGACCATGTATAGTAAGGCGTTTTTTGATAATAAAAAAAACGACCATGTATAGTAAGGCGTTTTTTGATAATAAAAAAAAACGACCATGTATAGTAAGGCGTTTTTTGATAAAAAAAAAAACGACCATGTATAGTAAGGCGTTTTTTGATTTAAAAAAAAACGACCATGTATAGTAAGGCGTTTTTTGATTTAAAAAAAAAACGACCATGTATAGTAAGGCGTTTTTTGATTAAAAAAAACGACCATGTATAGTAAGGCGTTTTTTGATAATAAAAAAAACGACCAAGTATAGTAAGGCGTATTTTGATTAAAAAAAACAACCATGTATAGTAAGGCGTTTTTTGATTAAAAAAAACGACCATGTATAGTAAGGTGTTTTTTGATTTAAAAAAAAAAACGACCATGTATAGTAAGGCGTTTTTTGATTTAAAAAAAAAAACGACCATGTATAGTAAGGCGTTTTTTGATTAAAAAAAACGACCATGTATAGTAAGGTGTTTTTTGATTTAAAAAAAAAAACGACCATGTATAGTAAGGCGTTTTTTGATTAAAAAAAACGACCATGTATAGTAAGGCGTTTTTTGATAATAAAAAAAACGACCAAGTATAGTAAGGCGTTTTTAATTAAAAAAAAAACGACCATGTATAGTAAGGCGTATTTTGATTAAAAAAAACAACCATGTATAGTAAGGCGTATTTTGATTAAAAAAAACAACCATGTATAGTAAGGCGTTTTTTGATTAAAAAAAACGACCATGTATAGTAAGGTGTTTTTTGATTTAAAAAAAAAAACGACCATGTATAGTAAGGCGTTTTTTGATCATAAAAAAAACGACCATGTATAGTAAGGCGTTTTTTGATCATAAAAAAAACGACCATGTATAGTAAGGCGTTTTTTGATCATAAAAAAAACGACCATGTATAGTAAGGCGTTTTTTGATAATAAAAAAAACGACCATGTATAGTAAGGCGTTTTTTGATAAAAAAAAAACCGACCATGTATAGTAAGGCGTTTTTTGATAATAAAAAAAACGACCATGTATAGTAAGGCGTTTTTTGATTAAAAAAAACGACCATGTATAGTAAGGCGTTTTTTGATTTAAAAAAAACGACCATGTATAGTAAGGCGTTTTTTGATCATAAAAAAAACGACCATGTATAGTAAGGCGTTTTTTGATAATAAAAAAAACGACCAAGTATAGTAAGGCGTTTTTAATTAAAAAAAAAACGACCATGTATAGTAAGGCGTTTTTTGATAATAAAAAAAACAACCATGTATAGTAAGGCGTATTTTGATTAAAAAAAACAACCATGTATAGTAAGGCGTTTTTTGATTAAAAAAAACGACCATGTATAGTAAGGTGTTTTTTGATTTAAAAAAAAAAACGACCATGTATAGTAAGGCGTTTTTTGATTTAAAAAAAAAAACGACCATGTATAGTAAGGCGTTTTTTGATTTAAAAAAAAACGACCATGTATAGTAAGGCGTTTTTTGATTTAAAAAAAAACGACCATGTATAGTAAGGCGTTTTTTGATTAAAAAAAACGACCATGTATAGTAAGGTGTTTTTTGATTTAAAAAAAAAAACGACCATGTATAGTAAGGCGTTTTTTGATTAAAAAAAACGACCATGTATAGTAAGGCGTTTTTTGATAATAAAAAAAACGACCAAGTATAGTAAGGCGTTTTTAATTAAAAAAAAAACGACCATGTATAGTAAGGCGTATTTTGATTAAAAAAAACAACCATGTATAGTAAGGCGTTTTTTGATTAAAAAAAACGACCATGTATAGTAAGGTGTTTTTTGATAATAAAAAAAACGACCATGTATAGTAAGGCGTTTTTAATTAAAAAAAAAACGACCATGTATAGTAAGGCGTTTTTAAGTTTAAAAAAAAAAACGACCATGTGTAGTAAGGCGTTTTTAATTTTTTTAAAAACGACCATGTATAGTAAGGCGTTTTTAATTTTAAAAAAAAACGATCATGTATAGTAAGGCGTTTTTAATTTAAAAAAAAAACGACCATGTATAGTAAGGCGTTTTTAAGTTTAAAAAAAAAACGACCATGTGTAGTAAGGCGTTTTTAATTTTTTTAAAAACGACCATGTATAGTAAGGCGTTTTTAATTTTTAAAAAAAACGATCATGTATAGTAAGGCGTTTTTAATTTAAAAAAAAAACGACCATGTATAGTAAGGCGTTTTTAAGTTTAAAAAAAAAAACGACCATGTGTAGTAAGGCGTTTTTAAGTTTTTTAAAAACGACCATGTATAGTAAGGCGTTTTTAATTTTTACAAAACAACCATGTATAGTAAGGCGTTTTTTGATAATAAAAAAAAACGACCATGTATAGTAAGGCGTTTTTTGATTAAAAAAAACGACCATGTATAGTAAGGCGTTTTTTGATAATAAAAAAAACGACCATGTATAGTAAGGCGTTTTTTGATCATAAAAAAAACGACCATGTATAGTAAGGCGTTTTTTGATAATAAAAAAAAACGACCATGTATAGTAAGGCGTTTTTTGATTTAAAAAAAACGACCATGTATAGTAAGGCGTTTTTTGATCATAAAAAAAACGACCATGTATAGTAAGGCGTTTTTTGATCATAAAAAAAACGACCATGTATAGTAAGGCGTTTTTTGATAATAAAAAAAACGACCATGTATAGTAAGGCGTTTTTTGATAATAAAAAAAAAACGAGCATGTATAGTAAGGCGTTTTTTGATAATAAAAAAAACGACCATGTATAGTAAGGCGTTTTTTGATAATAAAAAAAACGACCATGTATAGTAAGGCGTTTTTTGATAATAAAAAAAAAGCGACCATGTATAGTAAGGCGTTTTTTGATTAAAAAAAACGACCATGTATAGTAAGGCGTTTTTTGATTAAAAGAAACGACCATGTATAGTAAGGCGTTTTTTGATAATAAAAAAAACGACCATGTATAGTAAGGCGTTTTTTGATTAAAAAAAACGACCATGTATAGTAAGGCGTTTTTTGATAATAAAAAAAACGACCATGTATAGTCAGGCGTTTTTTGATTAAAAAAAACGACCATGTATAGTAAGGCGTTTTTTGATAATAAAAAAAACGACCATGTATAGTAAGGCGTTTTTTGATTAAAAAAAAACGACCATGTATAGTAAGGCGTTTTTTGATAATAAAAAAAACGACCATGTATAGTAAGGCGTTTTTTGATAATAAAAAAAACGACCATGTATAGTAAGGCGTTTTTTGATAATAAAAAAAACGACCATGTATAGTAAGGCGTTTTTTGATAAAAAAAAAAAAACGACCATGTATAGTAAGGCGTTTTTTGATAATAAAAAAAACGACCATGTATAGTAAGGTGTTTTTTGATTTAAAAAAAAAAACGACCATGTATAGTAAGGCGTTTTTTGATTAAAAAAAACGACCATGTATAGTAAGGCGTTTTTTGATAATAAAAAAAACGACCAAGTATAGTAAGGCGTTTTTAATTAAAAAAAAAACGACCATGTATAGTAAGGCGTATTTTGATTAAAAAAAACAACCATGTATAGTAAGGCGTTTTTTGATTAAAAAAAACGACCATGTATAGTAAGGTGTTTTTTGATAATAAAAAAAACGACCATGTATAGTAAGGCGTTTTTAATTAAAAAAAAAACGACCATGTATAGTAAGGCGTTTTTAAGTTTAAAAAAAAAACGACCATGTGTAGTAAGGCGTTTTTAATTTTTTTAAAAACGACCATGTATAGTAAGGCGTTTTTAATTTAAAAAAAAAACGACCATGTATAGTAAGGCGTTTTTAAGTTTAAAAAAAAAAACGACCATGTGTAGTAAGGCGTTTTTAATTTTTTTAAAAACGACCATGTATAGTAAGTCGTTTTTAATTTTAAAAAAAAACGATCATGTATAGTAAGGCGTTTTTAATTTAAAAAAAAAACGACCATGTATAGTAAGGCGTTTTTAAGTTTAAAAAAAAAACGACCATGTGTAGTAAGGCGTTTTTAATTTTTTTAAAAACGACCATGTATAGTAAGGCGTTTTTAATTTTTAAAAAAAACGATCATGTATAGTAAGGCGTTTTTAATTTAAAAAAAAAACGACCATGTATAGTAAGGCGTTTTTAAGTTTAAAAAAAAAAACGACCATGTGTAGTAAGGCGTTTTTAAGTTTTTTAAAAACGACCATGTATAGTAAGGCGTTTTTAATTTTTACAAAACAACCATGTATAGTAAGGCGTTTTTTGATAATAAAAAAAAACGACCATGTATAGTAAGGCGTTTTTTGATTAAAAAAAACGACCATGTATAGTAAGGCGTTTTTTGATAATAAAAAAAACGACCATGTATAGTAAGGCGTTTTTTGATCATAAAAAAAACGACCATGTATAGTAAGGCGTTTTTTGATAATAAAAAAAAACGACCATGTATAGTAAGGCGTTTTTTGATTTAAAAAAAACGACCATGTATAGTAAGGCGTTTTTTGATCATAAAAAAAACGACCATGTATAGTAAGGCGTTTTTTGATCATAAAAAAAACGACCATGTATAGTAAGGCGTTTTTTGATAATAAAAAAAACGACCATGTATAGTAAGGCGTTTTTTGATAATAAAAAAAAAACGAGCATGTATAGTAAGGCGTTTTTTGATAATAAAAAAAACGACCATGTATAGTAAGGCGTTTTTTGATAATAAAAAAAACGACCATGTATAGTAAGGCGTTTTTTGATAATAAAAAAAAAGCGACCATGTATAGTAAGGCGTTTTTTGATTAAAAAAAACGACCATGTATAGTAAGGCGTTTTTTGATTAAAAGAAACGACCATGTATAGTAAGGCGTTTTTTGATAATAAAAAAAACGACCATGTATAGTAAGGCGTTTTTTGATTAAAAAAAACGACCATGTATAGTAAGGCGTTTTTTGATAATAAAAAAAACGACCATGTATAGTCAGGCGTTTTTTGATTAAAAAAAACGACCATGTATAGTAAGGCGTTTTTTGATAATAAAAAAAACGACCATGTATAGTAAGGCGTTTTTTGATTAAAAAAAAACGACCATGTATAGTAAGGCGTTTTTTGATAATAAAAAAAACGACCATGTATAGTAAGGCGTTTTTTGATAATAAAAAAAACGACCATGTATAGTAAGGCGTTTTTTGATAATAAAAAAAACGACCATGTATAGTAAGGCGTTTTTTGATAAAAAAAAAAAAACGACCATGTATAGTAAGGCGTTTTTTGATAATAAAAAAAACGACCATGTATAGTAAGGTGTTTTTTGATTTAAAAAAAAAAACGACCATGTATAGTAAGGCGTTTTTTGATTAAAAAAAACGACCATGTATAGTAAGGCGTTTTTTGATAATAAAAAAAACGACCAAGTATAGTAAGGCGTTTTTAATTAAAAAAAAAACGACCATGTATAGTAAGGCGTATTTTGATTAAAAAAAACAACCATGTATAGTAAGGCGTTTTTTGATTAAAAAAAACGACCATGTATAGTAAGGTGTTTTTTGATAATAAAAAAAACGACCATGTATAGTAAGGCGTTTTTAATTAAAAAAAAAACGACCATGTATAGTAAGGCGTTTTTAAGTTTAAAAAAAAAACGACCATGTGTAGTAAGGCGTTTTTAATTTTTTTAAAAACGACCATGTATAGTAAGGCGTTTTTAATTTAAAAAAAAAACGACCATGTATAGTAAGGCGTTTTTAAGTTTAAAAAAAAAAACGACCATGTGTAGTAAGGCGTTTTTAAGTTTTTTAAAAACGACCATGTATAGTAAGGCGTTTTTAATTTTTACAAAACAACCATGTATAGTAAGGCGTTTTTTGATAATAAAAAAAAACGACCATGTATAGTAAGGCGTTTTTTGATTAAAAAAAACGACCATGTATAGTAAGGCGTTTTTTGATAATAAAAAAAACGACCATGTATAGTAAGGCGTTTTTTGATCATAAAAAAAACGACCATGTATAGTAAGGCGTTTTTTGATAATAAAAAAAAACGACCATGTATAGTAAGGCGTTTTTTGATTTAAAAAAAACGACCATGTATAGTAAGGCGTTTTTTGATCATAAAAAAAACGACCATGTATAGTAAGGCGTTTTTTGATCATAAAAAAAACGACCATGTATAGTAAGGCGTTTTTTGATAATAAAAAAAACGACCATGTATAGTAAGGCGTTTTTTGATAATAAAAAAAAAACGAGCATGTATAGTAAGGCGTTTTTTGATAATAAAAAAAACGACCATGTATAGTAAGGCGTTTTTTGATAATAAAAAAAACGACCATGTATAGTAAGGCGTTTTTTGATAATAAAAAAAAAGCGACCATGTATAGTAAGGCGTTTTTTGATTAAAAAAAACGACCATGTATAGTAAGGCGTTTTTTGATTAAAAGAAACGACCATGTATAGTAAGGCGTTTTTTGATAATAAAAAAAACGACCATGTATAGTAAGGCGTTTTTTGATTAAAAAAAACGACCATGTATAGTAAGGCGTTTTTTGATAATAAAAAAAACGACCATGTATAGTCAGGCGTTTTTTGATTAAAAAAAACGACCATGTATAGTAAGGCGTTTTTTGATAATAAAAAAAACGACCATGTATAGTAAGGCGTTTTTTGATTAAAAAAAAACGACCATGTATAGTAAGGCGTTTTTTGATAATAAAAAAAACGACCATGTATAGTAAGGCGTTTTTTGATAATAAAAAAAACGACCATGTATAGTAAGGCGTTTTTTGATAATAAAAAAAACGACCATGTATAGTAAGGCGTTTTTTGATAAAAAAAAAAAAACGACCATGTATAGTAAGGCGTTTTTTGATAATAAAAAAAACGACCATGTATAGTAAGGTGTTTTTTGATTTAAAAAAAAAAACGACCATGTATAGTAAGGCGTTTTTTGATTAAAAAAAACGACCATGTATAGTAAGGCGTTTTTTGATAATAAAAAAAACGACCAAGTATAGTAAGGCGTTTTTAATTAAAAAAAAAACGACCATGTATAGTAAGGCGTATTTTGATTAAAAAAAACAACCATGTATAGTAAGGCGTTTTTTGATTAAAAAAAACGACCATGTATAGTAAGGTGTTTTTTGATAATAAAAAAAACGACCATGTATAGTAAGGCGTTTTTAATTAAAAAAAAAACGACCATGTATAGTAAGGCGTTTTTAAGTTTAAAAAAAAAACGACCATGTGTAGTAAGGCGTTTTTAATTTTTTTAAAAACGACCATGTATAGTAAGGCGTTTTTAATTTAAAAAAAAAACGACCATGTATAGTAAGGCGTTTTTAAGTTTAAAAAAAAAAACGACCATGTGTAGTAAGGCGTTTTTAAGTTTTTTAAAAACGACCATGTATAGTAAGGCGTTTTTAATTTTTACAAAACAACCATGTATAGTAAGGCGTTTTTTGATAATAAAAAAAAACGACCATGTATAGTAAGGCGTTTTTTGATTAAAAAAAACGACCATGTATAGTAAGGCGTTTTTTGATAATAAAAAAAACGACCATGTATAGTAAGGCGTTTTTTGATCATAAAAAAAACGACCATGTATAGTAAGGCGTTTTTTGATAATAAAAAAAAACGACCATGTATAGTAAGGCGTTTTTTGATTTAAAAAAAACGACCATGTATAGTAAGGCGTTTTTTGATCATAAAAAAAACGACCATGTATAGTAAGGCGTTTTTTGATCATAAAAAAAACGACCATGTATAGTAAGGCGTTTTTTGATCATAAAAAAAACGACCATGTATAGTAAGGCGTTTTTTGATAATAAAAAAAAAACGAGCATGTATAGTAAGGCGTTTTTTGATAATAAAAAAAACGACCATGTATAGTAAGGCGTTTTTTGATAATAAAAAAAACGACCATGTATAGTAAGGCGTTTTTTGATAATAAAAAAAAAGCGACCATGTATAGTAAGGCGTTTTTTGATTAAAAAAAACGACCATGTATAGTAAGGCGTTTTTTGATTAAAAGAAACGACCATGTATAGTAAGGCGTTTTTTGATAATAAAAAAAACGACCATGTATAGTAAGGCGTTTTTTGATTAAAAAAAACGACCATGTATAGTAAGGCGTTTTTTGATAATAAAAAAAACGACCATGTATAGTCAGGCGTTTTTTGATTAAAAAAAACGACCATGTATAGTAAGGCGTTTTTTGATAATAAAAAAAACGACCATGTATAGTAAGGCGTTTTTTGATTAAAAAAAAACGACCATGTATAGTAAGGCGTTTTTTGATAATAAAAAAAACGACCATGTATAGTAAGGCGTTTTTTGATAATAAAAAAAACGACCATGTATAGTAAGGCGTTTTTTGATAATAAAAAAAACGACCATGTATAGTAAGGCGTTTTTTGATAAAAAAAAAAAAACGACCATGTATAGTAAGGCGTTTTTTGATAATAAAAAAAACGACCATGTATAGTAAGGCGTTTTTTGATTAAAAAAAACGACCATGTATAGTAAGGCGTTTTTTGATTAAAAAAAACGACCATGTATAGTAAGGCGTTTTTTGATCATAAAAAAAACGACCATGTATAGTAAGGCGTTTTTTGATCATAAAAAAAACGACCATGTATAGTAAGGTGTTTTTTGATTAAAAAAAACGACCATGTATAGTAAGGCGTTTTTTGATAATAAAAAAAACGACCATGTATAGTAAGGCGTTTTTTGATTAAAAAAAAACGACCATGTATAGTAAGGCGTTTTTTGATCATAAAAAAAACGACCATGTATAGTAAGGCGTTTTTTGATCATAAAAAAAACGACCATGTATAGTAAGGCGTTTTTTGATCATAAAAAAAACGACCATGTATAGTAAGGCGTTTTTTGATAATAAAAAAAACGACCATGTATAGTAAGGCGTTTTTTGATAATAAAAAAAAAACGACCATGTATAGTAAGGCGTTTTTTGATAATAAAAAAAACGACCATGTATAGTAAGGCGTTTTTTGATAAAAAAAAAAAAACGACCATGTATAGTAAGGCGTTTTTTGATAAAAAAAAAAAACGACCATGTATAGTAAGGCGTTTTTTGATTTAAAAAAAAACGACCATGTATAGTAAGGCGTTTTTTGATTTAAAAAAAAAACGACCATGTATAGTAAGGCGTTTTTTGATTAAAAAAAACGACCATGTATAGTAAGGCGTTTTTTGATAATAAAAAAAACGACCAAGTATAGTAAGGCGTATTTTGATTAAAAAAAACAACCATGTATAGTAAGGCGTTTTTTGATTAAAAAAAACGACCATGTATAGTAAGGTGTTTTTTGATTTAAAAAAAAAAAACGACCATGTATAGTAAGGCGTTTTTTGATTTAAAAAAAAAAACGACCATGTATAGAAAGGCGTTTTTTGATTTAAAAAAAAACGACCATGTATAGTAAGGCGTTTTTTGATTAAAAAAAACGACCATGTATAGTAAGGTGTTTTTTGATTTAAAAAAAAACGACCATGTATAGTAAGGCGTTTTTTGATTAAAAAAAACGACCATGTATAGTAAGGCGTTTTTTGATAATAAAAAAAACGACCAAGTATAGTAAGGCGTATTTTGATTAAAAAAAACAACCATGTATAGTAAGGCGTTTTTTGATTAAAAAAAACGACCATGTATAGTAAGGTGTTTTTTGATAATAAAAAAAACGACCATGTATAGTAAGGCGTTTTTAATTAAAAAAAAAACGACCATGTATAGTAAGGCGTTTTTAAGTTTAAAAAAAAAACGACCATGTGTAGTAAGGCGTTTTTAATTTTTTTAAAAACGACCATGTATAGTAAGGCGTTTTTAATTTTTAAAAAAAACGATCATGTATAGTAAGGCGTTTTTAATTTAAAAAAAAAACGACCATGTATAGTAAGGCGTTTTTAAGTTTAAAAAAAAAAACGACCATGTGTAGTAAGGCGTTTTTAAGTTTTTTAAAAACGACCATGTATAGTAAGGCGTTTTTAATTTTTACAAAACAACCATGTATAGTAAGGCGTTTTTTGATAATAAAAAAAAACGACCATGTATAGTAAGGCGTTTTTTGATTAAAAAAAACAACCATGTATAGTAAGGCGTTTTTTGATAATAAAAAAAACGACCATGTATAGTAAGGCGTTTTTTGATCATAAAAAAAACGACCATGTATAGTAAGGCGTTTTTTGATAATAAAAAAAAACGACCATGTATAGTAAGGCGTTTTTTGATTTAAAAAAAACGACCATGTATAGTAAGGCGTTTTTTGATCATAAAAAAAACGACCATGTATAGTAAGGCGTTTTTTGATCATAAAAAAAACGACCATGTATAGTAAGGCGTTTTTTGATAATAAAAAAAACGACCATGTATAGTAAGGCGTTTTTTGATAATAAAAAAAAAACGAGCATGTATAGTAAGGCGTTTTTTGATAATAAAAAAAACGACCATGTATAGTAAGGCGTTTTTTGATAATAAAAAAAACGACCATGTATAGTAAGGCGTTTTTTGATAATAAAAAAAAAGCGACCATGTATAGTAAGGCGTTTTTTGATTAAAAAAAACGACCATGTATAGTAAGGCGTTTTTTGATTAAAAGAAACGACCATGTATAGTAAGGCGTTTTTTGATAATAAAAAAAACGACCATGTATAGTAAGGCGTTTTTTGATTAAAAAAAACGACCATGTATAGTAAGGCGTTTTTTGATAATAAAAAAAACGACCATGTATAGTCAGGCGTTTTTTGATTAAAAAAAACGACCATGTATAGTAAGGCGTTTTTTGATAATAAAAAAAACGACCATGTATAGTAAGGCGTTTTTTGATTAAAAAAAAACGACCATGTATAGTAAGGCGTTTTTTGATAATAAAAAAAACGACCATGTATAGTAAGGCGTTTTTTGATAATAAAAAAAAACGACCATGTATAGTAAGGCGTTTTTTGATAAAAAAAAAAAAACGACCATGTATAGTAAGGCGTTTTTTGATAATAAAAAAAACGACCATGTATAGTAAGGCGTTTTTTGATTAAAAAAAACGACCATGTATAGTAAGGCGTTTTTTGATTAAAAAAAACGACCATGTATAGTAAGGTGTTTTTTGATCATAAAAAAAACGACCATGTATAGTAAGGCGTTTTTTGATCATAAAAAAAACGACCATGTATAGTAAGGCGTTTTTTGATCATAAAAAAAACGACCATGTATAGTAAGGTGTTTTTTGATTAAAAAAAACGACCATGTATAGTAAGGCGTTTTTTGATAATAAAAAAAAAAGCGACCATGTATAGTAAGGCGTTTTTTGATTAAAAAAAAACGACCATGTATAGTAAGGCGTTTTTTGATAATAAAAAAAACGACCATGTATAGTAAGGCGTTTTTTGATAATAAAAAAAACGACCATGTATAGTAAGGCGTTTTTTGATAATAAAAAAAACGACCATGTATAGTAAGGCGTTTTTTGATAAAAAAAAAAAAACGACCATGTATAGTAAGGCGTTTTTTGATAATAAAAAAAACGACCATGTATAGTAAGGCGTTTTTTGATTAAAAAAAACGACCATGTATAGTAAGGCGTTTTTTGATTAAAAAAAACGACCATGTATAGTAAGGTGTTTTTTGATCATAAAAAAAACGACCATGTATAGTAAGGCGTTTTTTGATCATAAAAAAAACGACCATGTATAGTAAGGCGTTTTTTGATCATAAAAAAAACGACCATGTATAGTAAGGTGTTTTTTGATTAAAAAAAACGACCATGTATAGTAAGGCGTTTTTTGATAATAAAAAAAACGACCATGTATAGTAAGGCGTTTTTTGATTAAAAAAAAAAAGACCATGTATAGTAAGGCGTTTATTGATAATAAAAAAAAACGACCATGTATAGTAAGGCGTTTTTTTGATAATAAAAAAAAAAACGACCATGTATAGTAAGGCGTTTTTTGATAAAAAAAAAAAAAACAACCATGTATAGTAAGGCGTTTTTTGATTTAAAAAAACAACCATGTATAGTAAGGCGTTTTTTGATAATAAAAAAAACGACCATGTATAGTAAGGCGTTTTTTGATAATAAAAAAAAACGACCATGTATAGTAAGGTGTTTTTTGATTAAAAAAAAAAAGACCATGTATAGTAAGGCGTTTTTTGATAATAAAAAAAAACGACCATGTATAGTAAGGCGTTTTTAATTTTTACAAAACGACCATGTATAGTAAGGCGTTTTTAATTTAAAAAAAAACGACCATGTATAGTAAGGCGTTTTTAATTTTTACAAAACGACCATGTATAGTAAGGCGTTTTTAATTTAAAAAAAAATGACCATGTATAGTAAGGCGTTTTAAATTTTTTTAAAACGACCATGTATAGTAAGGCGTTTTTAATTTTTTTAAAAACGACCATGTATAGTAAGGCGTTTTTAATTTTTTTAAAAACGACCATGTATAGTAAGGCGTTTTTAATTTAAAAAAAAACGACCATGTATAGAAAGGCATTTTTAATTTTTTTAAAAACGACCATGTATAGTAAGGCGTTTTTAATTTAAAAAAAAACGACCATGTATAGAAAGGCATTTTTAATTTTTTTAAAAACGACCATGTATAGTAAGGCGTTTTTAATTTTTTTAAAAACGACCATGTATAGTAAGGCGTTTTTAATTTTTAAAAAACGACCATTTATAGTAAGGCGTTTTTAATTTAAAAAAAAAAAAGTCCATGTATAGTAAGGCGTTTTTAATTTTAAAAAAAACGACCATGTATTGTAAGGCGTTTTTTGATAAAAAAAAAACGACCATGTATAGTAAGGCGTTTTTTGATAATAAAAAAAACGACCAAGTATAGTAAGGCGTTTTTTGATAAAAAAAAACGACCATGTATAGTTAGGCGTTTTTTGATAATAAAAAAAACGACCATGTATAGTAAGGCGTTTTTTGATAATAAAAAAAACGACCATGTATAGTAAGGCGTTTTTTGATTAAAAAAAACGACCATGTATAGTAAGGCGTTTTTTGATAATAAAAAAAACGACCATGTATAGTAAGGCGTTTTTTTATTAAAAAAAAACGACCATGTATAGTAAGGCGTTTTTTGATAATAAAAAAAAACGACCATGTATAGTAAGGCGTTTTTTGATTAAAAAAAACGACCATGTATAGTAAGGCGTTTTTTGATAATAAAAAAAACGACCATGTATAGTGAGGCGTTTTTTGATAAAAAAAAAAAAAAACGACCATGTATAGTAAGGCGTTTTTTGATAAAAAAAAAACGACCATGTATAGTAAGGCGTTTTTTGATAATAAAAAAAACGACCATGTATAGTAAGGCGTTTTTTGATAATAAAAAAAACGACCATGTATAGTAAGGCGTTTTTTGATAATAAAAAAAACGACCATGTATAGTAAGGCGTTTTTTGATAAAAAAAAAAAACGACCATGTATAGTAAGGCGTTTTTTGATAATAAAAAAAAACGACCATGTATAGTAAGGCGTTTTTTGATTAAAAAAAACGACCATGTATAGTAAGGCGTTTTTTGATTAAAAAAAACGACCATGTATAGTAAGGCGTTTTTTGATAATAAAAAAAACGACCATGTATAGTAAGGCGTTTTTTGATAATAAAAAAAACGACCATGTATAGTAAGGCGTTTTTTGATAAAAAAAAAAAAACGACCATGTATAGTAAGGCGTTTTTTGATTAAAAAAAAACGACCATGTATAGTAAGGCGTTTTTTGATAATAAAAAAAAACGACCATGTATAGTAAGGCGTTTTTTGATTTAAAAAAACGACCATGTATAGTAAGGCGTTTTTTGATTAAAAAAAACGACCATGTATAGTAAGGCGTTTTTTGATTAAAAAAAACGACCATGTATAGTAAGGCGTTTTTTGATTAAAAAAAACGACCATGTATAGTAAGGCGTTTTTTGATAATAAAAAAAACGACCATGTGTAGTAAGGCGTTTTTTGATTAAAAAAAACGACCATGTATAGTAAGGCGTTTTTTGATAATAAAAAAAACGACCATGTATAGTAAGGCGTTTTTTGATTAAAAAAAACGACCATGTATAGTAAGGCGTTTTTTGATAATAAAAAAAACGACCATGTGTAGTAAGGCGTTTTTTGATTAAAAAAAAAAACGACCATGTATAGTAAGGCGTTTTTTGATAAAAAAAAAACGACCATGTATAGTAAGGCGTTTTTTGATAATAAAAAAAACGACCGTGTATAGTAAGGCGTTTTTTGATAATAAAAAAAACGACCATGTATAGTAAGGCGTTTTTTGATAATAAAAAAAACGACCATGTATAGTAAGGCGTTTTTTGATGAAAAAAAAAAACGACCATGTATAGTAAGGCGTTTTTTGATAATAAAAAAAACGACCATGTATAGTAAGGCGTTTTTTGATTAAAAAAAAACGACCATGTATAGTAAGGCGTTTTTTGATTAAAAAAAACGACCATGTATAGTAAGGTGTTTTTTGATCATAAAAAAAACGACCATGTATAGTAAGGCGTTTTTTTATCATAAAAAAAACGACCATGTATAGTAAGGCGTTTTTTGATAATAAAAAAAACGACCATGTATAGTAAGGTGTTTTTTGATTAAAAAAAACGACCATGTATAGTAAGGCGTTTTTTGATAATAAAAAAACGACCATGTATAGTAAGGCGTTTTTTGATAATAAAAAAAACGACCATGTATAGTAAGGCGTTTTTTGATTTAAAAAAAAAACGACCATGTATAGTAAGGCGTTTTTTGATTTAAAAAAAAAACGACCATGTATAGTAAGGCGTTTTTTGATAATAAAAAAAACGACCATGTATAGTAAGGCGTTTTTTGATAATAAAAAAAACGACCATGTATAGTAAGGCGTTTTTTGATTAAAAAAAAACGACCATGTATAGTAAGGCGTTTTTTTGATAATAAAAAAAAAAACGACCATGTATAGTAAGGCGTTTTTTGATAAAAAAAAAAAACGACCATGTATAGTAAGGCGTTTTTTGATTTAAAAAAACGACCATGTATAGTAAGGCGTTTTTTGATAATAAAAAAAACGACCATGTATAGTAAGGCGTTTTTTGATAATAAAAAAAACGACCATGTATAGTAAGGCGTTTTTAATTTAAAAAAAAATGACCATGTATAGTAAGGCGTTTTAAATTTTAAAAAAAACGACCATGTATAGAAAGGCATTTTTAATTTTTTTAAAAACGACCATGTATAGTAAGGCGTTTTTAATTTAAAAAAAAACGACCATGTATAGTAAGGCGTTTTTAATTTTTTTAAAAACGACCATGTATAGTAAGGCGTTTTTAATTTTTTTAAAAACGACCATGTATAGTAAGGCGTTTTTAATTTAAAAAAAAACGACCATGTATAGAAAGGCATTTTTAATTTTTTTAAAAACGACCATGTATAGTAAGGCGTTTTTAATTTAAAAAAAAACGACCATGTATAGAAAGGCATTTTTAATTTTTTTAAAAACGACCATGTATAGTAAGGCGTTTTTAATTTTTTTAAAAACGACCATGTATAGTAAGGCGTTTTTAATTTTAAAAAAAACGACCATGTATAGAAAGGCATTTTTAATTTTTTTAAAAACGACCATGTATAGTAAGGCGTTTTTAATTTTTAAAAAACGACCATTTATAGTAAGGCGTTTTTAATTTAAAAAAAAAAAAAGTCCATGTATAGTAAGGCGTTTTTAATTTTAAAAAAAACGACCATGTATTGTAAGGCGTTTTTTGATTTAAAAAAAAAACGACCATGTATAGTAAGGCGTTTTTTGATTAAAAAAAACGACCATGTATAGTAAGGCGTTTTTTGATAAAAAAAAAAAAACGACCATGTATAGTAAGGCGTTTTTTGATTTAAAAAAAAAACGACCATGTATAGTAAGGCGTTTTTTGATTAAAAAAAACGACCATGTATAGTAAGGCGTTTTTTGATAATAAAAAAAACGACCAAGTATAGTAAGGCGTTTTTTGATTAAAAAAAAACGACCATGTATAGTAAGGCGTTTTTTGATAATAAAAAAAACGACCATGTATAGTAAGGCGTTTTTTGATAATAAAAAAAACGACCATGTATAGTAAGGCGTTTTTTGATAATAAAAAAAACGACCATGTATAGTAAGGCGTTTTTTGATAATAAAAAAAAACGACCATGTATAGTAAGGCGTTTTTTGATAAAAAAAAAAAACGACCATGTATAGTAAGGCGTTTTTTGATAATAAAAAAAACGACCATGTATAGTAAGGCGTTTTTTGATAATAAAAAAAACGACCATGTATAGTAAGGCGTTTTTTGATGAAAAAAAACGACCATGTATAGTAAGGCGTTTTTTGATAATAAAAAAAACGACCATGTATAGTAAGGCGTTTTTTGATTAAAAAAAACGACCATGTATAGTAAGGCGTTTTTTGATTAAAAAAAACGACCATGTATAGTAAGGCGTTTTTTGATATAAAAAAAAAAAAAAAGCATGTATAGTAAGGCGTTTTTTGATAATAAAAAAAACGACCATGTATAGTAAGGCGTTTTTTGATTAAAAAAAACGACCATGTATAGTAAGGCGTTTTTTGATTAAAAAAAACGACCATGTATAGTAAGGCGTTTTTTATTCTGTTAAAAAACAACCATGTATAGTAAGGCGTTTTTTGATAATAAAAAAAAACGACCATGTATAGTAAGGCGTTTTTTGATAATAAAAAAAAACGACCATGTATAGTAAGGCGTTTTTTGATTAAAAAAAACGACCATGTATAGTAAGGCGTTTTTTGATAATAAAAAAAACGACCATGTATAGTAAGGTGTTTTTTGATTAAAAAAAATGACCATGTATAGTAAGGCGTTTTTTGATAATAAAAAAACCGACCATGTATAGTAAGGCGTTTTTTGATTTAAAAAAAAAAAACGACCATGTATAGTAAGGCGTTTTTTGATTAAAAAAAACGACCATGTATAGTAAGGCGTTTTTTGATAATAAAAAAAACGACCAAGTATAGTAAGGCGTTTTTTGATTAAAAAAAACGACCATGTATAGTAAGGCGTTTTTTGATAATAAAAAAAACGACCATGTATAGTAAGGCGTTTTTTGATAATAAAAAAAACGACCATGTATAGTAAGGCGTTTTTTGATTAAAAAAAACGACCATGTATAGTAAGGCGTTTTTTGATAATAAAAAAAACGACCATGTATAGTAAGGCGTTTTTTGATTAAAAAAAACGACCATGTATAGTAAGGCGTTTTTTGATAATAAAAAAAAACGACCATGTATAGTAAGGCGTTTTTTGATTAAAAAAAACGACCATGTATAGTAAGGCGTTTTTTGATTAAAAAAAACGACCATGTATAGTAAGGCGTTTTTTGATAATAAAAAAAAACGACCATGTATAGTAAGGCGTTTTTTGATTAAAAAAAACGACCATGTATAGTAAGGCGTTTTTTGATAATAAAAAAAACGACCAAGTATAGTAAGGCGTTTTTTGATTAAAAAAAACGACCATGTATAGTAAGGCGTTTTTTGATAATAAAAAAAACGACCATGTATAGTAAGGCGTTTTTTGATAAAAAAAAAAAACGACCATGTATAGTAAGGCGTTTTTTGATAATAAAAAAAACGACCATGTATAGTAAGGCGTTTTTTGATAAAAAAAAAACGACCATGTATAGTAAGGCGTTTTTTGATAATAAAAAAAACGACCATGTATAGTAAGGCGTTTTTTGATTAAAAAAAACGACCATGTATAGTAAGGCGTTTTTTGATTAAAAAAAACGACCAAGTATAGTAAGGCGTTTTTTGATTAAAAAAAACGACCATGTATAGTAAGGCGTTTTTTGATAATAAAAAAAACGACCATGTATAGTAAGGCGTTTTTTGATTAAAAAAAACGACCATGTATAGTAAGGCGTTTTTTGATTTAAAAAAACGACCATGTATAGTAAGGCGTTTTTTGATAAAAAAAAAACCGACCATGTATAGTAAGGCGTTTTTTGATAATAAAAAAAACGACCATGTATAGTAAGGCGTTTTTTGATTAAAAAAAACGACCATGTATAGTAAGGCGTTTTTTGATTAAAAAAAACGACCATGTATAGTAAGGCGTTTTTTGATAATAAAAAAAACGACCATGTATAGTAAGGCGTTTTTTGATAATTAAAAAAACGACCATGTATAGTAAGGCGTTTTTTGATTTTAAAAAAAACGACCATGTATAGTAAGGCGTTTTTTGATAATAAAAAAAACGACCATGTATAGTAAGGCGTTTTTTGATTTAAAAAAAACGACCATGTATAGTAAGGCGTTTTTTGATTAAAAAAAACGACCATGTATAGTAAGGCGTTTTTTGATTAAAAAAAACGACCATGTATAGTAAGGCGTTTTTTGATTAAAAAAAACGACCATGTATAGTAAGGCGTTTTTTGATAATAAAAAAAACGACCATGTATAGTAAGGCGTTTTTTGATAATTAAAAAAACGACCATGTATAGTAAGGCGTTTTTTGATTTTAAAAAAAACGACCATGTATAGTAAGGCGTTTTTTGATAATAAAAAAAACGACCATGTATAGTAAGGCGTTTTTTGATTTAAAAAAAACGACCATGTATAGTAAGGCGTTTTTTGATTAAAAAAAACGACCATGTATAGTAAGGCGTTTTTTGATTAAAAAAAACGACCATGTATAGTAAGGCGTTTTTTGATAATAAAAAAAACGACCATGTATAGTAAGGCGTTTTTTGATAATTAAAAAAACGACCATGTATAGTAAGGCGTTTTTTGATTTTAAAAAAAACGACCATGTATAGTAAGGCGTTTTTTGATAATAAAAAAAACGACCATGTATAGTAAGGCGTTTTTTGATTTAAAAAAAACGACCATGTATAGTAAGGCGTTTTTTGATAATAAAAAAAACGACCATGTATAGTAAGGCGTTTTTTGTTTAAAAAAAAACGACCATGTATAGTAAGGCGTTTTTTGATTAAAAAAAACGACCATGTATAGTAAGGCGTTTTTTGATTAAAAAAAACGACCATGTATAGTAAGGCGTTTTTTGATCATAAAAAAAACGACCATGTATAGTAAGGCGTTTTTTGATCATAAAAAAAAACGACCATGTATAGTAAGGCGTTTTTTGATAATAAAAAAAACGACCATGTATAGTAAGGTGTTTTTTGATTAAAAAAAAACGACCATGTGTAGTAAGGCGTTTTTTGATAATAAAAAAAACGACCATGTATAGTAAGGCGTTTTTTGATTAAAAAAAAACGACCATGTATAGTAAGGCGTTTTTTGATAATAAAAAAAACGACCATGTATAGTAAGGCGTTTTTTGATAATAAAAAAAACGACCATGTATAGTAAGGCGTTTTTTGATTAAAAAAAACGACCATGTATAGTAAGGCGTTTTTTGATAATAAAAAAAAACGACCATGTATAGTAAGGCGTTTTTTGATTAAAAAAAACGACCATGTATAGTAAGCCGTTTTTTGATAATAAAAAAAAACGACCATGTATAGTAAGGCGTTTTTTGATTTAAAAAAACGACCATGTATAGTAAGGCGTTTTTTGATAATAAAAAAAAACGACCATGTATAGTAAGGCGTTTTTTGATTAAAAAAAACGACCATGTATAGTAAGGCGTTTTTTGATTAAAAAAAACGACCATGTATAGTAAGGCGTTTTTTGATAATAAAAAAAAACGACCATGTATAGTAAGGCGTTTTTTGATTAAAAAAAACGACCATGTATAGTAAGGCGTTTTTTGATAATAAAAAAAACGACCAAGTATAGTAAGGCGTTTTTTGATTAAAAAAAACGACCATGTATAGTAAGGCGTTTTTTGATAATAAAAAAAACGACCATGTATAGTAAGGCGTTTTTTGATAAAAAAAAAAAACGACCATGTATAGTAAGGCGTTTTTTGATAATAAAAAAAACGACCATGTATAGTAAGGCGTTTTTTGATAAAAAAAAAACGACCATGTATAGTAAGGCGTTTTTTGATAATAAAAAAAACGACCATGTATAGTAAGGCGTTTTTTGATTAAAAAAAACGACCATGTATAGTAAGGCGTTTTTTGATTAAAAAAAACGACCAAGTATAGTAAGGCGTTTTTTGATTAAAAAAAACGACCATGTATAGTAAGGCGTTTTTTGATAATAAAAAAAACGACCATGTATAGTAAGGCGTTTTTTGATTAAAAAAAACGACCATGTATAGTAAGGCGTTTTTTGATTTAAAAAAACGACCATGTATAGTAAGGCGTTTTTTGATAAAAAAAAAACCGACCATGTATAGTAAGGCGTTTTTTGATAATAAAAAAAACGACCATGTATAGTAAGGCGTTTTTTGATTAAAAAAAACGACCATGTATAGTAAGGCGTTTTTTGATTAAAAAAAACGACCATGTATAGTAAGGCGTTTTTTGATAATAAAAAAAACGACCATGTATAGTAAGGCGTTTTTTGATAATTAAAAAAACGACCATGTATAGTAAGGCGTTTTTTGATTTTAAAAAAAACGACCATGTATAGTAAGGCGTTTTTTGATAATAAAAAAAACGACCATGTATAGTAAGGCGTTTTTTGATTTAAAAAAAACGACCATGTATAGTAAGGCGTTTTTTGATAATAAAAAAAACGACCATGTATAGTAAGGCGTTTTTTGTTTAAAAAAAAACGACCATGTATAGTAAGGCGTTTTTTGATTAAAAAAAACGACCATGTATAGTAAGGCGTTTTTTGATTAAAAAAAACGACCATGTATAGTAAGGCGTTTTTTGATCATAAAAAAAACGACCATGTATAGTAAGGCGTTTTTTGATCATAAAAAAAACGACCATGTATAGTAAGGCGTTTTTTGATAATAAAAAAAACGACCATGTATAGTAAGGTGTTTTTTGATTAAAAAAAAACGACCATGTGTAGTAAGGCGTTTTTTGATAATAAAAAAAACGACCATGTATAGTAAGGCGTTTTTTGATTAAAAAAAAACGACCATGTATAGTAAGGCGTTTTTTGATAATAAAAAAAACGACCATGTATAGTAAGGCGTTTTTTGATAATAAAAAAAACGACCATGTATAGTAAGGCGTTTTTTGATTAAAAAAAACGACCATGTATAGTAAGGCGTTTTTTGATAATAAAAAAAAACGACCATGTATAGTAAGGCGTTTTTTGATTAAAAAAAACGACCATGTATAGTAAGCCGTTTTTTGATAATAAAAAAAAACGACCATGTATAGTAAGGCGTTTTTTGATTTAAAAAAACGACCATGTATAGTAAGGCGTTTTTTGATAATAAAAAAAACGACCATGTATAGTAAGGCGTTTTTTGATAAAAAAAAACCGACCATGTATAGTAAGGCGTTTTTTGATAATAAAAAAAACGACCATGTATAGTAAGGCGTTTTTTGATTAAAAAAAACGACCATGTATAGTAAGGCGTTTTTTGATTAAAAAAAACGACCATGTATAGTAAGGCGTTTTTTGATAATAAAAAAAACGACCATGTATAGTAAGGTGTTTTTTGATAAAAAAAAAAAACGACCATGTATAGTAAGGCGTTTTTTGATAATAAAAAAAACGACCATGTATAGTAAGGCGTTTTTTGATAATAAAAAAAACGACCATGTATAGTAAGGCGTTTTTTGATTAAAAAAAACGACCATGTATAGTAAGGCGTTTTTTGATAATAAAAAAAACCGACCATGTATAGTAAGGCGTTTTTTGATTAAAAAAAACGACCATGTATAGTAAGGCGTTTTTTGATAATAAAAAACACGACCATGTATAGTAAGGCGTTTTTTGATAATTAAAAAAACGACCATGTATAGTAAGGCGTTTTTTGATTTTAAAAAAAACGACCATGTATAGTAAGGCGTTTTTTGATAATAAAAAAAACGACCATGTATAGTAAGGCGTTTTTTGATTAAAAAAAAACGACCATGTATAGTAAGGCGTTTTTTGATAATAAAAAAAACGACCATGTATAGTAAGGCGTTTTTTGTTTAAAAAAAAAACCGACCATGTATAGTAAGGCGTTTTTTGATTAAAAAAAACGACCATGTATAGTAAGGCGTTTTTTGATTAAAAAAAACGACCATGTATAGTAAGGCGTTTTTTGATCATAAAAAAAACGACCATGTATAGTAAGGCGTTTTTTGATCATAAAAAAAACGACCATGTATAGTAAGGCGTTTTTTAATAATAAAAAAAACGACCATGTATAGTAAGGTGTTTTTTGATTAAAAAAAACGACCATGTATAGTAAGGCGTTTTTTGATAATAAAAAAAACGACCATGTATAGTAAGGCGTTTTTTGATAATAAAAAAAACGACCATGTATAGTAAGGCGTTTTTTGATAATAAAAAAAACGACCATGTATAGTAAGGCGTTTTTTGATTTAAAAAAAAACGACCATGTATAGTAAGGCGTTTTTTGATTAAAAAAAACGACCATGTATAGTAAGGCGTTTTTTGATAATAAAAAAAACGACCATGTATAGTAAGGCGTTTTTTGATAAAAAAAAAACGACCATGTATAGTAAGGCGTTTTTTGATAAAAAAAAAAACGACCATGTATAGTAAGGCGTTTTTTGATTAAAAAAAACGACCATGTATAGTAAGGCGTTTTTTGATAATAAAAAAAAACGACCATGTATAGTAAGGCGTTTTTTGATTAAAAAAAACGACCATGTATAGTAAGCCGTTTTTTGATAATAAAAAAAAACGACCATGTATAGTAAGTCGTTTTTTTATTTAAAAAAACGACCATGTATAGTAAGGCGTTTTTTGATAATAAAAAAAACGACCATGTATAGTAAGGCGTTTTTTGATAAAAAAAAAAACGACCATGTATAGTAAGGCGTTTTTTGATAATAAAAAACGACCATGTATAGTAAGGCGTTTTTTGATTAAAAAAAACGACCATGTATAGTAAGGCGTTTTTTGATAATAAAAAAAACGACCATGTATAGTAAGGCGTTTTTTGATAAAAAAAAAAACGACCATGTATAGTAAGGCGTTTTTTGATAATAAAAAAAACGACCATGTATAGTAAGGCGTTTTTTGATAATAAAAAAAACGACCATGTATAGTAAGGCGTTTTTTGATTAAAAAAAACGACCATGTATAGTAAGGCGTTTTTTGATAATAAAAAAAACCGACCATGTATAGTAAGGCGTTTTTTGATTAAAAAAAACGACCATGTATAGTAAGGCGTTTTTTGATAATAAAAAACACGACCATGTATAGTAAGGCGTTTTTTGATAATTAAAAAAACGACCATGTATAGTAAGGCGTTTTTTGATTTTAAAAAAAACGACCATGTATAGTAAGGCGTTTTTTGATAATAAAAAAAACGACCATGTATAGTAAGGCGTTTTTTGATTAAAAAAAAACGACCATGTATAGTAAGGCGTTTTTTGATAATAAAAAAAACGACCATGTATAGTAAGGCGTTTTTTGTTTAAAAAAAAAACCGACCATGTATAGTAAGGCGTTTTTTGATTAAAAAAAACGACCATGTATAGTAAGGCGTTTTTTGATTAAAAAAAACGACCATGTATAGTAAGGCGTTTTTTGATCATAAAAAAAACGACCATGTATAGTAAGGCGTTTTTTAATAATAAAAAAAACGACCATGTATAGTAAGGTGTTTTTTGATTAAAAAAAACGACCATGTATAGTAAGGCGTTTTTTGATAATAAAAAAAACGACCATGTATAGTAAGGCGTTTTTTGATAAAAAAAAAAAACGACCATGTATAGTAAGGCGTTTTTTGATAATAAAAAAAACGACCATGTATAGTAAGGCGTTTTTTGATAATAAAAAAAACGACCATGTATAGTAAGGCGTTTTTTGATTTAAAAAAAAACGACCATGTATAGTAAGGCGTTTTTTGATTAAAAAAAACGACCATGTATAGTAAGGCGTTTTTTGATAATAAAAAAAACGACCATGTATAGTAAGGCGTTTTTTGATAAAAAAAAAAACGACCATGTATAGTAAGGCGTTTTTTGATAAAAAAAAAAACGACCATGTATAGTAAGGCGTTTTTTGATTAAAAAAAACGACCATGTATAGTAAGGCGTTTTTTGATAATAAAAAAAAACGACCATGTATAGTAAGGCGTTTTTTGATTAAAAAAAACGACCATGTATAGTAAGCCGTTTTTTGATAATAAAAAAAAACGACCATGTATAGTAAGTCGTTTTTTTATTTAAAAAAACGACCATGTATAGTAAGGCGTTTTTTGATAATAAAAAAAACGACCATGTATAGTAAGGCGTTTTTTGATAATAAAAAAAACGACCATGTATAGTAAGGCGTTTTTTGATTAAAAAAAACGACCATGTATAGTAAGGCGTTTTTAGATTAAAAAAAACGACCATGTATAGTAAGGCGTTTTTTGATAATAAAAAAAACGACCATGTATAGTAAGGCGTTTTTTGATAAAAAAAAAAAAAAGACCATGTATAGTAAGGCGTTTTTTGATTAAAAAAAAACGACCATGTATAGTAAGGCGTTTTTTGATAATAAAAAAAACGACCATGTATAGTAAGGCGTTTTTTGTTTAAAAAAAAAACCGACCATGTATAGTAAGGCGTTTTTTGATTAAAAAAAACGACCATGTATAGTAAGGCGTTTTTTGATTAAAAAAAACGACCATGTATAGTAAGGCGTTTTTTGATCATAAAAAAAACGACCATGTATAGTAAGGCGTTTTTTAATAATAAAAAAAACGACCATGTATAGTAAGGTGTTTTTTGATTAAAAAAAACGACCATGTATAGTAAGGCGTTTTTTGATAATAAAAAAAACGACCATGTATAGTAAGGCGTTTTTTGATAAAAAAAAAAAACGACCATGTATAGTAAGGCGTTTTTTGATAATAAAAAAAACGACCATGTATAGTAAGGCGTTTTTTGATAATAAAAAAAACGACCATGTATAGTAAGGCGTTTTTTGATTTAAAAAAAAACGACCATGTATAGTAAGGCGTTTTTTGATTAAAAAAAACGACCATGTATAGTAAGGCGTTTTTTGATAATAAAAAAAACGACCATGTATAGTAAGGCGTTTTTTGATAAAAAAAAAAACGACCATGTATAGTAAGGCGTTTTTTGATAAAAAAAAAAACGACCATGTATAGTAAGGCGTTTTTTGATTAAAAAAAACGACCATGTATAGTAAGGCGTTTTTTGATAATAAAAAAAAACGACCATGTATAGTAAGGCGTTTTTTGATTAAAAAAAACGACCATGTATAGTAAGCCGTTTTTTGATAATAAAAAAAAACGACCATGTATAGTAAGTCGTTTTTTTATTTAAAAAAACGACCATGTATAGTAAGGCGTTTTTTGATAATAAAAAAAACGACCATGTATAGTAAGGCGTTTTTTGATAAAAAAAAAACCGACCATGTATAGTAAGGCGTTTTTTGATAATAAAAAAAACGACCATGTATAGTAAGGCGTTTTTTGATTAAAAAAAACGACCATGTATAGTAAGGCGTTTTTAGATTAAAAAAAACGACCATGTATAGTAAGGCGTTTTTTGATAATAAAAAAAACGACCATGTATAGTAAGGCGTTTTTTGATAAAAAAAAAAAAAAAGACCATGTATAGTAAGGCGTTTTTTGATAATAAAAAAAACGACCATGTATAGTAAGGCGTTTTTTGATAATAAAAAAAACGACCATGTATAGTAAGGCGTTTTTTGATTAAAAAAAACGACCATGTATAGTAAGGCGTTTTTTGATAATAAAAAAAAACGACCATGTATAGTAAGGCGTTTTTTGATTTAAAAAAAAACGACCATGTATAGTAAGGCGTTTTTTGATAATAAAAAAAAACGACCATGTATAGTAAGGCGTTTTTTGATTTAAAAAAACGACCATGTATAGTAAGGCGTTTTTTGATAATAAAAAAAACGACCATGTATAGTAAGGCGTTTTTTGATAAAAAAAAACCGACCATGTATAGTAAGGCGTTTTTTGATAATAAAAAAAACGACCATGTATAGTAAGGCGTTTTTTGATTAAAAAAAACGACCATGTATAGTAAGGCGTTTTTTGATAAAAAAAAAAACGACCATGTATAGTAAGGCGTTTTTTGATCATAAAAAAAACGACCATGTATAGTAAGGCGTTTTTTGATCATAAAAATAACGACCATGTATAGTAAGGCGTTTTTTGATCATAAAAAAAACGACCATGTATAGTAAGGTGTTTTTTGATTAAAAAAAACGACCATGTATAGTAAGGCGTTTTTTGATCATAAAAAAAACGACCATGTATAGTAAGGCGTTTTTTGATAATAAAAAAAACGACCATGTATAGTAAGGCGTTTTTTGATTTAAAAAAAAACGACCATGTATAGTAAGGTGTTTTTTGATTAAAAAAAAAACGACCATGTATAGTAAGGCGTTTTTTGATAATAAAAAAAACGACCATGTATAGTAAGGCGTTTTTTGATAATAAAAAAAACGACCATGTATAGTAAGGCGTTTTTTGATAATAAAAAAAACGACCATGTATAGTAAGGTGTTTTTTGATTAAAAAAAACGACCATGTATAGTAAGGTGTTTTTTTATTTAAAAAAAAAACGACCATGTATAGTAAGGCGTTTTTTGATAATAAAAAAAACGACCATGTATAGTAAGGCGTTTTTTGATAATAAAAAAAAAACCGACCATGTATAGTAAGGTGTTTTTTGATAAAAAAAAAACGACCATGTATAGTAAGGCGTTTTTTGATTAAAAAAAACGACCATGTATAGTAAGGCGTTTTTTGATAATAAAAAAAAACGACCATGTATAGTAAGGCGTTTTTTGATTAAAAAAAACGACCATGTATAGTAAGCCGTTTTTTGATAATAAAAAAAAACGACCATGTATAGTAAGTCGTTTTTTTATTTAAAAAAACGACCATGTATAGTAAGGCGTTTTTTGATTAAAAAAAACGACCATGTATAGTAAGGCGTTTTTTGATAATAAAAAAAACGACCATGTATAGTAAGGCGTTTTTTGATAATAAAAAAAACGACCATGTATAGTAAGGCGTTTTTTGATTTAAAAAAAAACGACCATGTATAGTAAGGTGTTTTTTGATTAAAAAAAAAAACGACCATGTATAGTAAGGCGTTTTTTGATAATAAAAAAAACGACCATGTATAGTAAGGCGTTTTTTGATAATAAAAAAAACGACCACGTATAGTAAGGCGTTTTTTGATTAAAAAAAAACGACCATGTATAGTAAGGCATTTTTTGATAATAAAAAAAAAAACGACCATGTATAGTAAGGCGTTTTTTGATAAAAAAAAAACGACCATGTATAGTAAGGCGTTTTTTGATTAAAAAAAAATGACCATGTATAGTAAGGCGTTTTTTGATAATAAAAAAAACGACCATGTATAGTAAGGCGTTTTTTGATTTAAAAAAAAACGACCATGTATACTAAGGCGTTTTTTGATTAAAAAAAAACGACCATGTATAGTAAGGCGTTTTATGATAATAAAAAAAACGACCATGTATAGTAAGGCGTTTTTTTTTAAACAAAAAACGCCTTACTATACATAGTCGTTTTTTTTTAAACAAAAAACGCCTTACTATACATGGTCGTTTTTTTTATTATCAAAAAACGCCTTACTATACATAGTCGTTTTTTTTAATCAAAAAACGCCTTACTATACATGGTCGTTTTTTTTATTATCAAAAAACGCCTTACTATACATGGTCGTTTTTTTTTAAATCAAAAAACGCCTTACTATACATGGTCGTTTTTTTAATTATCAAAAAACGCCTTACTATACATGGTCGTTTTTTTTATTATCAAAAAACGCCTTACTATACATGGTCGTTTTTTTTAATCAAAAAACGCCTTACTATACATGGTCGTTTTTTTTTATTATCAAAAAACGCCTTACTATACATGGTCGTTTTTTTTATTATCAAAAAACGCCTCTCTGTACATGGTCGTTTTTTTTATTATCAAAAAACGCCTTACTATACATGGTCGTTTTTTTTTAATCAAAAAACGCCTTACTATACATGGTCGTTTTTTTTATTATCAAAAAACGCCTTACTATACATGGTCGTTTTTTTTTAAATCAAAAAACGCCTTACTATACATGGTCGTTTTTTTTAATCAAAAAACGCCTTACTATACATGGTCGTTTTTTTTATTATCAAAAAACGCCTTACTATACATGGTCGTTTTTTTTTAAATCAAAAAACGCCTTACTATACATGGTCGTTTTTTTAATTATCAAAAAACGCCTTACTATACATGGTCGTTTTTTTTATTATCAAAAAACGCCTTACTATACATGGTCGTTTTTTTTAATCAAAAAACGCCTTACTATACATGGTCGTTTTTTTTTTATCAAAAAACGCCTTACTATACATGGTCGTTTTTTTTTTTTTATCAAAAAACGCCTTACTATACATGGTCGTTTTTTTTATTATCAAAAAACGCCTTACTATACATGGTCGTTTTTTTTAATCAAAAAACGCCTTACTATACATGGTCGTTTTTTTTTAAATCAAAAAACGCCTTACTATACATGGTCGGTTTTTTTTTTATCAAAAAACGCCTTACTATACATGGTCGTTTTTTTTATTATCAAAAAACGCCTTACTATACATGGTCGTTTTTTTTATTATCAAAAAACGCCTTACTATACATGGTCGTTTTTTTTATTATCAAAAAACGCCTTACTATACATGGTCGTTTTTTTTATTATCAAAAAACGCCTTACTATACATGGTCGTTTTTTTTAATCAAAAAACGCCTTACTATACATGGTCGTTTTTTTAAAATCAAAAAACGCCTTACTATACATGGTCGTTTTTTTTATTATCAAAAAACGCCTTACTATACATGGTCGTTTTTTTTATTATCAAAAAACGCCTTACTATACATGGTCGTTTTTTTTAATCAAAAAACACCTTACTATACATGCTCGTTTTTTTTTTATTATCAAAAAACGCCTTACTATACATGGTCGTTTTTTTTTTATTATCAAAAAACGCCTTACTATACATGGTCGTTTTTTTATTATCAAAAAACGCCTTACTATACATGGTCGTTTTTTTTTAAATCAAAAAACGCCTTACTATACATGGTCGTTTTTTTTTAAATCAAAAAACGCCTTACTATACATGGTCGTTTTTTTTATTATCAAAAAACGCCTTACTATACATGGTCGTTTTTTTTATTATCAAAAAACGCCTTACTATACATGGTTGTTTTTTTTAATCAAAAAACGCCTTACTATACATGGTCGTTTTTTTTTTTATCAAAAAACGCCTTACTATACATGGTCGTTTTTTTTTTATCAAAAAACGCCTTACTATACATGGTCGTTTTTTTTATTATCAAAAAACGCCTTACTATACATGGTCGTTTTTTTTAATCAAAAAACGCCTTACTATACATGGTCGTTTTTTTTTAAATCAAAAAACGCCTTACTATACATGGTCGTTTTTTTTTTTTATCAAAAAACGCCTTACTATACATGGTCGTTTTTTTTATTATCAAAAAACGCCTTACTATACATGCTCGTTTTTTTTTTATTATCAAAAAACGCCTTACTATACATGGTCGTTTTTTGATTTAAAAAAACGACCATGTATAGTAAGGCGTTTTTTGATAATAAAAAAAACGACCATGTATAGTAAGGCGTTTTTTGATAAAAAAAAACCGACCATGTATAGTAAGGCGTTTTTTGATAATAAAAAAAACGACCATGTATAGTAAGGCGTTTTTTGATTAAAAAAAACGACCATGTATAGTAAGGCGTTTTTTGATTAAAAAAAACGACCATGTATAGTAAGGCGTTTTTTGATAATAAAAAAAACGACCATGTATAGTAAGGTGTTTTTTGATAAAAAAAAAAAACGACCATGTATAGTAAGGCGTTTTTTGATAATAAAAAAAACGACCATGTATAGTAAGGCGTTTTTTGATAATAAAAAAAACGACCATGTATAGTAAGGCGTTTTTTGATTAAAAAAAACGACCATGTATAGTAAGGCGTTTTTTGATAATAAAAAAAACCGACCATGTATAGTAAGGCGTTTTTTGATTAAAAAAAACGACCATGTATAGTAAGGCGTTTTTTGATAATAAAAAACACGACCATGTATAGTAAGGCGTTTTTTGATAATTAAAAAAACGACCATGTATAGTAAGGCGTTTTTTGATTTTAAAAAAAACGACCATGTATAGTAAGGCGTTTTTTGATAATAAAAAAAACGACCATGTATAGTAAGGCGTTTTTTGATTAAAAAAAAACGACCATGTATAGTAAGGCGTTTTTTGATAATAAAAAAAACGACCATGTATAGTAAGGCGTTTTTTGTTTAAAAAAAAAACCGACCATGTATAGTAAGGCGTTTTTTGATTAAAAAAAACGACCATGTATAGTAAGGCGTTTTTTGATTAAAAAAAACGACCATGTATAGTAAGGCGTTTTTTGATCATAAAAAAAACGACCATGTATAGTAAGGCGTTTTTTGATCATAAAAAAAACGACCATGTATAGTAAGGCGTTTTTTAATAATAAAAAAAACGACCATGTATAGTAAGGTGTTTTTTGATTAAAAAAAACGACCATGTATAGTAAGGCGTTTTTTGATAATAAAAAAAACGACCATGTATAGTAAGGCGTTTTTTGATAATAAAAAAAACGACCATGTATAGTAAGGCGTTTTTTGATAATAAAAAAAACGACCATGTATAGTAAGGCGTTTTTTGATTTAAAAAAAAACGACCATGTATAGTAAGGCGTTTTTTGATTAAAAAAAACGACCATGTATAGTAAGGCGTTTTTTGATAATAAAAAAAACGACCATGTATAGTAAGGCGTTTTTTGATAAAAAAAAAACGACCATGTATAGTAAGGCGTTTTTTGATAAAAAAAAAAACGACCATGTATAGTAAGGCGTTTTTTGATTAAAAAAAACGACCATGTATAGTAAGGCGTTTTTTGATAATAAAAAAAAACGACCATGTATAGTAAGGCGTTTTTTGATTAAAAAAAACGACCATGTATAGTAAGCCGTTTTTTGATAATAAAAAAAAACGACCATGTATAGTAAGTCGTTTTTTTATTTAAAAAAACGACCATGTATAGTAAGGCGTTTTTTGATAATAAAAAAAACGACCATGTATAGTAAGGCGTTTTTTGATAAAAAAAAAACGACCATGTATAGTAAGGCGTTTTTTGATAATAAAAAACGACCATGTATAGTAAGGCGTTTTTTGATTAAAAAAAACGACCATGTATAGTAAGGCGTTTTTTGATAATAAAAAAAACGACCATGTATAGTAAGGCGTTTTTTGATAAAAAAAAAAACGACCATGTATAGTAAGGCGTTTTTTGATAATAAAAAAAACGACCATGTATAGTAAGGCGTTTTTTGATAATAAAAAAAACGACCATGTATAGTAAGGCGTTTTTTGATTAAAAAAAACGACCATGTATAGTAAGGCGTTTTTTGATAATAAAAAAAACCGACCATGTATAGTAAGGCGTTTTTTGATTAAAAAAAACGACCATGTATAGTAAGGCGTTTTTTGATAATAAAAAACACGACCATGTATAGTAAGGCGTTTTTTGATAATTAAAAAAACGACCATGTATAGTAAGGCGTTTTTTGATTTTAAAAAAAACGACCATGTATAGTAAGGCGTTTTTTGATAATAAAAAAAACGACCATGTATAGTAAGGCGTTTTTTGATTAAAAAAAAACGACCATGTATAGTAAGGCGTTTTTTGATAATAAAAAAAACGACCATGTATAGTAAGGCGTTTTTTGTTTAAAAAAAAAACCGACCATGTATAGTAAGGCGTTTTTTGATTAAAAAAAACGACCATGTATAGTAAGGCGTTTTTTGATTAAAAAAAACGACCATGTATAGTAAGGCGTTTTTTGATCATAAAAAAAACGACCATGTATAGTAAGGCGTTTTTTAATAATAAAAAAAACGACCATGTATAGTAAGGTGTTTTTTGATTAAAAAAAACGACCATGTATAGTAAGGCGTTTTTTGATAATAAAAAAAACGACCATGTATAGTAAGGCGTTTTTTGATAAAAAAAAAAAACGACCATGTATAGTAAGGCGTTTTTTGATAATAAAAAAAACGACCATGTATAGTAAGGCGTTTTTTGATAATAAAAAAAACGACCATGTATAGTAAGGCGTTTTTTGATTTAAAAAAAAACGACCATGTATAGTAAGGCGTTTTTTGATTAAAAAAAACGACCATGTATAGTAAGGCGTTTTTTGATAATAAAAAAAACGACCATGTATAGTAAGGCGTTTTTTGATAAAAAAAAAACGACCATGTATAGTAAGGCGTTTTTTGATAAAAAAAAAAACGACCATGTATAGTAAGGCGTTTTTTGATTAAAAAAAACGACCATGTATAGTAAGGCGTTTTTTGATAATAAAAAAAAACGACCATGTATAGTAAGGCGTTTTTTGATTAAAAAAAACGACCATGTATAGTAAGCCGTTTTTTGATAATAAAAAAAAACGACCATGTATAGTAAGTCGTTTTTTTATTTAAAAAAACGACCATGTATAGTAAGGCGTTTTTTGATAATAAAAAAAACGACCATGTATAGTAAGGCGTTTTTTGATAATAAAAAAAACGACCATGTATAGTAAGGCGTTTTTTGATTAAAAAAAACGACCATGTATAGTAAGGCGTTTTTAGATTAAAAAAAACGACCATGTATAGTAAGGCGTTTTTTGATAATAAAAAAAACGACCATGTATAGTAAGGCGTTTTTTGATAAAAAAAAAAAAAAGACCATGTATAGTAAGGCGTTTTTTGATTAAAAAAAAACGACCATGTATAGTAAGGCGTTTTTTGATAATAAAAAAAACGACCATGTATAGTAAGGCGTTTTTTGTTTAAAAAAAAAACCGACCATGTATAGTAAGGCGTTTTTTGATTAAAAAAAACGACCATGTATAGTAAGGCGTTTTTTGATTAAAAAAAACGACCATGTATAGTAAGGCGTTTTTTGATCATAAAAAAAACGACCATGTATAGTAAGGCGTTTTTTAATAATAAAAAAAACGACCATGTATAGTAAGGTGTTTTTTGATTAAAAAAAACGACCATGTATAGTAAGGCGTTTTTTGATAATAAAAAAAACGACCATGTATAGTAAGGCGTTTTTTGATAAAAAAAAAAAACGACCATGTATAGTAAGGCGTTTTTTGATAATAAAAAAAACGACCATGTATAGTAAGGCGTTTTTTGATAATAAAAAAAACGACCATGTATAGTAAGGCGTTTTTTGATTTAAAAAAAAACGACCATGTATAGTAAGGCGTTTTTTGATTAAAAAAAACGACCATGTATAGTAAGGCGTTTTTTGATAATAAAAAAAACGACCATGTATAGTAAGGCGTTTTTTGATAAAAAAAAAAACGACCATGTATAGTAAGGCGTTTTTTGATAAAAAAAAAAACGACCATGTATAGTAAGGCGTTTTTTGATTAAAAAAAACGACCATGTATAGTAAGGCGTTTTTTGATAATAAAAAAAAACGACCATGTATAGTAAGGCGTTTTTTGATTAAAAAAAACGACCATGTATAGTAAGCCGTTTTTTGATAATAAAAAAAAACGACCATGTATAGTAAGTCGTTTTTTTATTTAAAAAAACGACCATGTATAGTAAGGCGTTTTTTGATAATAAAAAAAACGACCATGTATAGTAAGGCGTTTTTTGATAAAAAAAAAACCGACCATGTATAGTAAGGCGTTTTTTGATAATAAAAAAAACGACCATGTATAGTAAGGCGTTTTTTGATTAAAAAAAACGACCATGTATAGTAAGGCGTTTTTAGATTAAAAAAAACGACCATGTATAGTAAGGCGTTTTTTGATAATAAAAAAAACGACCATGTATAGTAAGGCGTTTTTTGATAAAAAAAAAAAAAAAGACCATGTATAGTAAGGCGTTTTTTGATAATAAAAAAAACGACCATGTATAGTAAGGCGTTTTTTGATAATAAAAAAAACGACCATGTATAGTAAGGCGTTTTTTGATTAAAAAAAACGACCATGTATAGTAAGGCGTTTTTTGATAATAAAAAAAAACGACCATGTATAGTAAGGCGTTTTTTGATTTAAAAAAAAACGACCATGTATAGTAAGGCGTTTTTTGATAATAAAAAAAAACGACCATGTATAGTAAGGCGTTTTTTGATTTAAAAAAACGACCATGTATAGTAAGGCGTTTTTTGATAATAAAAAAAACGACCATGTATAGTAAGGCGTTTTTTGATAAAAAAAAACCGACCATGTATAGTAAGGCGTTTTTTGATAATAAAAAAAACGACCATGTATAGTAAGGCGTTTTTTGATTAAAAAAAACGACCATGTATAGTAAGGCGTTTTTTGATAAAAAAAAAAACGACCATGTATAGTAAGGCGTTTTTTGATCATAAAAAAAACGACCATGTATAGTAAGGCGTTTTTTGATCATAAAAATAACGACCATGTATAGTAAGGCGTTTTTTGATCATAAAAAAAACGACCATGTATAGTAAGGTGTTTTTTGATTAAAAAAAACGACCATGTATAGTAAGGCGTTTTTTGATAATAAAAAAAACGACCATGTATAGTAAGGCGTTTTTTGATAATAAAAAAAACGACCATGTATAGTAAGGCGTTTTTTGATTTAAAAAAAAACGACCATGTATAGTAAGGTGTTTTTTGATTAAAAAAAAAACGACCATGTATAGTAAGGCGTTTTTTGATAATAAAAAAAACGACCATGTATAGTAAGGCGTTTTTTGATAATAAAAAAAACGACCATGTATAGTAAGGCGTTTTTTGATAATAAAAAAAACGACCATGTATAGTAAGGTGTTTTTTGATTAAAAAAAACGACCATGTATAGTAAGGTGTTTTTTTATTTAAAAAAAAAACGACCATGTATAGTAAGGCGTTTTTTGATAATAAAAAAAAACGACCATGTATAGTAAGGCGTTTTTTGATAATAAAAAAAAAACCGACCATGTATAGTAAGGTGTTTTTTGATAAAAAAAAAACGACCATGTATAGTAAGGCGTTTTTTGATTAAAAAAAACGACCATGTATAGTAAGGCGTTTTTTGATAATAAAAAAAAACGACCATGTATAGTAAGGCGTTTTTTGATTAAAAAAAACGACCATGTATAGTAAGCCGTTTTTTGATAATAAAAAAAAACGACCATGTATAGTAAGTCGTTTTTTTATTTAAAAAAACGACCATGTATAGTAAGGCGTTTTTTGATTAAAAAAAACGACCATGTATAGTAAGGCGTTTTTTGATAATAAAAAAAACGACCATGTATAGTAAGGCGTTTTTTGATAATAAAAAAAACGACCATGTATAGTAAGGCGTTTTTTGATTTAAAAAAAAACGACCATGTATAGTAAGGTGTTTTTTGATTAAAAAAAAAACGACCATGTATAGTAAGGCGTTTTTTGATAATAAAAAAAACGACCATGTATAGTAAGGCGTTTTTTGATAATAAAAAAAACGACCACGTATAGTAAGGCGTTTTTTGATTAAAAAAAAACGACCATGTATAGTAAGGCATTTTTTGATAATAAAAAAAAAACGACCATGTATAGTAAGGCGTTTTTTGATAAAAAAAAAACGACCATGTATAGTAAGGCGTTTTTTGATTAAAAAAAAATGACCATGTATAGTAAGGCGTTTTTTGATAATAAAAAAAACGACCATGTATAGTAAGGCGTTTTTTGATTTAAAAAAAAACGACCATGTATACTAAGGCGTTTTTTGATTAAAAAAAAACGACCATGTATAGTAAGGCGTTTTATGATAATAAAAAAAACGACCATGTATAGTAAGGCGTTTTTTTTTAAACAAAAAACGCCTTACTATACATAGTCGTTTTTTTTTAAACAAAAAACGCCTTACTATACATGGTCGTTTTTTTTATTATCAAAAAACGCCTTACTATACATAGTCGTTTTTTTTAATCAAAAAACGCCTTACTATACATGGTCGTTTTTTTTATTATCAAAAAACGCCTTACTATACATGGTCGTTTTTTTTTAAATCAAAAAACGCCTTACTATACATGGTCGTTTTTTTAATTATCAAAAAACGCCTTACTATACATGGTCGTTTTTTTTATTATCAAAAAACGCCTTACTATACATGGTCGTTTTTTTTAATCAAAAAACGCCTTACTATACATGGTCGTTTTTTTTTATTATCAAAAAACGCCTTACTATACATGGTCGTTTTTTTTATTATCAAAAAACGCCTCTCTGTACATGGTCGTTTTTTTTATTATCAAAAAACGCCTTACTATACATGGTCGTTTTTTTTTAATCAAAAAACGCCTTACTATACATGGTCGTTTTTTTTATTATCAAAAAACGCCTTACTATACATGGTCGTTTTTTTTTAAATCAAAAAACGCCTTACTATACATGGTCGTTTTTTTTAATCAAAAAACGCCTTACTATACATGGTCGTTTTTTTTATTATCAAAAAACGCCTTACTATACATGGTCGTTTTTTTTTAAATCAAAAAACGCCTTACTATACATGGTCGTTTTTTTAATTATCAAAAAACGCCTTACTATACATGGTCGTTTTTTTTATTATCAAAAAACGCCTTACTATACATGGTCGTTTTTTTTAATCAAAAAACGCCTTACTATACATGGTCGTTTTTTTTTTATCAAAAAACGCCTTACTATACATGGTCGTTTTTTTTTTTTTATCAAAAAACGCCTTACTATACATGGTCGTTTTTTTTATTATCAAAAAACGCCTTACTATACATGGTCGTTTTTTTTAATCAAAAAACGCCTTACTATACATGGTCGTTTTTTTTTAAATCAAAAAACGCCTTACTATACATGGTCGGTTTTTTTTTTATCAAAAAACGCCTTACTATACATGGTCGTTTTTTTTATTATCAAAAAACGCCTTACTATACATGGTCGTTTTTTTTATTATCAAAAAACGCCTTACTATACATGGTCGTTTTTTTTATTATCAAAAAACGCCTTACTATACATGGTCGTTTTTTTTATTATCAAAAAACGCCTTACTATACATGGTCGTTTTTTTTAATCAAAAAACGCCTTACTATACATGGTCGTTTTTTTAAAATCAAAAAACGCCTTACTATACATGGTCGTTTTTTTTATTATCAAAAAACGCCTTACTATACATGGTCGTTTTTTTTATTATCAAAAAACGCCTTACTATACATGGTCGTTTTTTTTAATCAAAAAACACCTTACTATACATGCTCGTTTTTTTTTTATTATCAAAAAACGCCTTACTATACATGGTCGTTTTTTTTTTTATTATCAAAAAACGCCTTACTATACATGGTCGTTTTTTTATTATCAAAAAACGCCTTACTATACATGGTCGTTTTTTTTTAAATCAAAAAACGCCTTACTATACATGGTCGTTTTTTTTTAAATCAAAAAACGCCTTACTATACATGGTCGTTTTTTTTATTATCAAAAAACGCCTTACTATACATGGTCGTTTTTTTTATTATCAAAAAACGCCTTACTATACATGGTTGTTTTTTTTAATCAAAAAACGCCTTACTATACATGGTCGTTTTTTTTTTTATCAAAAAACGCCTTACTATACATGGTCGTTTTTTTTTTATCAAAAAACGCCTTACTATACATGGTCGTTTTTTTTATTATCAAAAAACGCCTTACTATACATGGTCGTTTTTTTTAATCAAAAAACGCCTTACTATACATGGTCGTTTTTTTTTAAATCAAAAAACGCCTTACTATACATGGTCGTTTTTTTTTTTATCAAAAAACGCCTTACTATACATGGTCGTTTTTTTTATTATCAAAAAACGCCTTACTATACATGCTCGTTTTTTTTTTATTATCAAAAAACGCCTTACTATACATGGTCGTTTTTTTTTTTATTATCAAAAAACGCCTTACTATACATGGTCGTTTTTTTTATTATCAAAAAACGCCTTACTATACATGGTCGTTTTTTTTTAAATCAAAAAACGCCTTACTATACATGGTCGTTTTTTTTTAAATCAAAAAACGCCTTACTATACATGGTCGTTTTTTTTATTATCAAAAAACGCCTTACTATACATGGTCGTTTTTTTTATTATCAAAAAACACCTTACTATACATGGTCGTTTTTTTTAATCAAAAAACACCTTACTATACATGGTCGTTTTTTTTAAATCAAAAAACGCCTTACTATACATGGTCGTTTTTTTTATTATCAAAAAACGCCTTACTATACATGGTCGTTTTTTTTTTTTATCAAAAAACGCCTTACTATACATGGTCGTTTTTTTTATTATCAAAAAACGCCTTACTATACATGGTCGTTTTTTTTAT